>NC_057811.1:310442602-310450604 GCF_018294505.1 Triticum aestivum | reverse complement strand
AAGGGGGGAGGGAGGGCAGCAGACTACAGCCTTTGGCGCCTCCCTCCTCCCCTGCAACACCTCTCTCTCTCGCAGAAGCTCGGCGAAGCCCTGCCGGAGACCCGCTACATCCACCACCACGCCGTCGTGCTGTTGGATCTCCATCAACCTCTCCTTCCCCCTTGCTGGATCAAGAAGGAGGAGACGTCGCTGCACCGTACGTGTGTTGAACGCGGAGGTGCTGTACGTTCGGCACTCGGTCATCGGTGATTTGGATCACGGCGAGTACGACTCCGTCATCCACGTTCATTGGAACGCTTCCGCTCGCGATCTACAACGGTATGTAGATGCACTCCCTTCCCCTCGTTGCTAGTAGACTCCATAGATGCATCTTGGTGAGCGTAGGAAAATTTTAAAATTATGCTATGATTCCCAACAGTTAGTGTTGTGCCTCTCTCTTTATATCGTAGACTTGATTTGAATAAGTTGACACCTACTGAAATATCTTTGCAAATGGCCGATAAATCAACTGCTATACCCGTCGGTATTAGTGAGGATGTGCCTGTTGTGGTTGCGAACGTTACTATTTTAACGGACTTTGTTATTCTTGATATTCCCGAGGACGATAGTATGTCGATTATCCTTGGTAGACCCTTTTTGAATACTGCAGGGGCTGTTATTGATTGCAACAAAGGCAATGTCACTTTTCATGTTAATGGAAATGAGCATACGGTACACTTTTCGAGGAAACAACCTCAAGTCCACAGTATCAATTCTATTGGAAAAATTCCATCGGTTATTATTGGAGGTTTTGAATTTCCTCTTCCTACCGTCAAGAAGAAATATGATATTCTTATTGTTGGGGATCTGCATATCCCCGTTGAGGTAACATAGTGTTATTCGAAATTTCTCCGTTTCCATGTTATTCGAAATGAGTTTGTTAACAAGACCCGATCAACCTTGTTAGTGGATTCCTTTTGATAAGCATGAGATGGATGAAGTTAGAAAGCACAACCTTCTGTACCCTCCTTTTAATTTCTGTAATTTAGATTAAATAAAGCAAAAAAATAGTATTTTCTGTCAGTTTTCTCAGTTATCCGTGCAAGAAAAAATACCCCAAAAATAAAAGTTCTCCAAATGCCCTGAAATGAAATATGATTTTTCTAGAATATTTGAGAATATCTGGCACTGAGAACACACCCGGGGGAGCAAGCACCTGGCCACGAGGGTCCAGGGCGCACCCCTGCCTCGTGGGCCGTTGGTGGCTCTCCTCCACTCATTCCAGCTACCACACACTCCTTCTTCCTCCCAAAAAAATCACTAACCAGCTCAAGCACGATTTCTAGCTCATCTTGTTGCGATTTTCGATCTCCTTGCTCAAAGCTCCACTCACAAAACTGCTTTGGGGGATTGTTCTTCGGTATGTGACTCCTCCAATGGTCTAATTAGTTTTTGTTCTAGTGTTTTATTCATTGCAAATTTTTGCTGCCTAGGTGACCATATTCTTGAGCTTGCATGTCAAATTTATATGGTCCCAAGTAGTTCTAATGCATGATATAGTCTCTAGGAACTTGTGGGAGTAGTTGCTATCAATTTTGTTGAGTTTGGTTCACTTTTATTTTGAGTTACTAAAAATTTCAGAAATTTGCAGAGGAAGAAATATGTTTAGGAAAATGTACCAAGGTGGTTCTTCAAGGAAGCAAGGACCCAGGCCCGCAATACGTGAGCCGGACCATGAACCACCAAGAGAAGCTCAAGTGCGGCCTTGTGAATGGCCGTCAGAAGATTTCATGATTCGAGCAGGAATTAAGGAGGAATTTGACACATATGTGCGTAATGCTGAACTGGAGGGCTTCATGCTAGATAAGTGCCCTCAGTATTATCACCTAACTGATTCCTTTGTGAGAAGGTTCAAATTTTCATCTTCACGTAATTCTCACACTGTCCTATTTGATATCTATGGCCAATCTTATACTATGGACTTAGAGGATTTTAATACTGCTTGCAAACTTCCACAATGGGGTAGTGCTAGAGAACCTCGCAAATCTGAGTTCAGAGATTTTCTTGCTAGTATTACAGTGGGGGAATCTAGAGCTATAACACAAGCTACCATAGGGAGCATTCATTTTCCTGCTATACATTATTTTCCTCTCTTCATAGGTAGGTGCATAAATGGTAAGGATGAAGCATGTCACATGTGTGTCCCTGATCTTAGTGTTCTCAAGAGTGCTGTTTTCGGAGATAAACAGTATAACTTGGGGGCCATTGTTGAATGGAGGTTGCATAATAATGGTTTAGGTGGAGACTTATTTGGTGGAATTTATGCAACCCGTGTGGCTAATTTTCTTGGGATACCCATACATGAAAACGATATGGAATTGCCTCCCACTTATCTAGGATATGAGGCTATGGTTCCCCATCAGTTTATTGAGAGGAATGAACAACCTCTCCAGTACCGACTAATGTTTGACAGGCGCCGCATTTTCCATGTTGCTCTCCCTGCTCCCACTTTCTTTGACTTTCAGACAAAAGGGAGATATATTATAACCAGGGAGGAGGCGGACGAGTATAAGAGGAGGACGGAGGCAGCTCGCCTCCAAGCGGCAGCTCACCCCAGCTACAACTTTGGATATCCGCCAGGCCAGCCGTGGCCATAGACCAACTTAGGCCAAAAGCCTAAGCTTGGGGGAGTACGTATTTCTCACAGACATAACATTCATGTTCACACACTCATTCTAGTTGTCGATGCTCATACTTTTTCATTGTAATATCCATGCTAGTTTATTTTCTTTTTCTCGCTTTCTTCTTGTGTGTTTGAAAAACCTTAAGAAAAATCAAAAAAATTAGTTGTAGCTTTCAACTAGTTTACTTTCAATGCTTGTAGTAGTAGTAATTAAAAAGAAACCCAAAAATATTTCTTGTTCTTCTTTTGCTTGTTGGGAGCTTTCCCGTGTAAATAGTTTTATTTCTTTTCTTTTTTTGGGGGGGGGGGTCGAGAGGAGAAGACCATGATTAAAATGTTGAAGTGGCTCTTATATGCATTATTGTTGATTTAACCAAGAGCCCATATTACCTTGTCTTCTCCTTTGTGTCAGATGCTTGCAGATTCCAGCTTAGTCCAATGCACGTGCACTATTATTATTATCACATCGTTCGGTCGTGCAAGTGAAAGGCAATAATGACGATATATGATGGACTGATTGAGATGAGAGAAGCTGGTATGAACTCGCCCTTTCTTGTTTTTGTAAATATGATTAGTTCATCGTTCCTGATTCAGCCTAATATGAATGAACATGTTTGCAATGACAATTAGAGATTATAGTTGCTTATGCCATGCTTAATTAGCTAGGAGTTTATAATGGTTTACCTTGCGTGCCAACATGCTATTAAAATGGTTGTAATGTGGTATGATAGGGTGGTATCCTCCTTTGAATGATTCGAGTGACTTGACTTGGCACATGTTCACACATGTAGTTGAAACAAAATCAACATAGCCTCCACGATATTTATGTTCATGGTGGATTATATCCTACTCATGCTTGCACTCAATGTTTATTAATTTTAATGCATGTTCATGACTGTTGTCGCTCTCTAGTTGGTCGCTTCCCAGTCTTTTTCTAGCCTTCACTTGTACTAAGCGGGAATACTACTTGTGCATCCACTTCCCTAAACCCCAAAGTTATTCCATATGAGTCCACCATACCTTCCTATATGCGGTATCTACCTGCCGTTCCAAGTAAATTTGTATGTGCCAAACTCTAAAACTTCAAATGAAATTCTGTTTTGTATGCTCGAATAGCTCATGTATCAACTAGGGATGTCTGTATCTTCCTTGCTAGGCGGGTTATTCTCAAGAGGAGTTGACTCCGCTCCTCATTCACGAGAACATGGCCGGTAACCGGGATGACCAGTCCCATGCTCTAAGCAAATCAAATCAAAATAATTGCAAACAAAACTCCCCCAGGACTGTTATTAGTTGGAGGCACCCGTTGTTTCGGACAAGCCATGGATTGATGTTGGTTGGTGGAGGGGGAGTATAAACTTTACCATTCTGTTTGGGAAGCGCCTATAATGTGTGTAGCATGGAAGATATTGAGATCTCTTGGTTGTTATGTTGACAATGAAAGTATGCCGCTCAAAATATTATTCATCTCTATTTCAAAATCGAGCTCTGGCACCTCTACAAATCCCTGCTTCCCTCTGTGAAGGGCCTATCTATTTACTTTTATGCTGAGTCATCACCCTCTTATTTAAAAAGCACCAGCTGGAGAGCACCGCTGTCATTTGCCATTACTATTAATTTATATTGAGTATGACTATGATTGGATCTCTTTTACCATGAATTACAATGTTTAGTCAGTCCATGATCTTCAGAGGTGCTCTGCATTTATGTTTTGCGGTCTCAGAAAGGGCTAGCGAGATACCATCTTGTTATATCATATTATGATTGTTTTGAGAAAGTGTTGTCATCCGAGATTTATTATTATTGCTTGCTAGTTGATTATGCCATTGATATGAGTAAACATGAGGTCTGAATGTTATTGTGAATATGGTTAGTTCATAATCTTTCCTGAAAACTTGAATGCTGGCTTTACATATTTACAACAACAAGAGCAAACAGAGTTTGTAAAAGTTTTTCTTTATCACTTTCAGTTTGTCAACTGAATTGCTTGAGGACAAGCAAAGGTTTAAGCTTGGGGGAGTTGATATGTCTCCGTCGTATCTACTTTTCCAAAAACTTTTGCCCTTGTTTTGGACTCTAACTTGCATGATTTGAATGGAACTAACCCGGACTAACGCTGTTTTCAGTAGAATTGCCATAGTGTTATTTTTGTGCAGAAATAAAAGTTCTCAAAATAACCTGAAACTTCACGGAGAATATTTTTGGAATTAATAAAAAATACTGGCGACAGAATCAAGGCCAGGGGGCCCACACCCTGTCCACGAGGGTGGGGGGCGCGCCTACCCCCTGGGCGCGCCCCCTGCCTCATGGGCCCCCTGGTGTTCCACCGACCTCAACTCCAACTCTATATATTCACGTTCAGGGAGAAAAAAACAGAGAGAAGGATTCATCGCGTTTTACGACACGGAGCCGCCGCCAAGCCCTAATCTCTCTCGGGAGGGCTGATCTAGAGTCCGTTCGGGGCTCCGGAGAGGGGAATCCGTCGCCATTGTCATCATCAACCATCCTCCATCACCAATTTCATGATGCTCACCGCCGTGCGTGAGTAATTCCATCATAGGCTTGCTGGACGGTGATGGGTTGGATGAGATTTACCATGTAATCGAGTTAGTTTTGTTAGGGTTTGATCCCTAGTATCCATTATGTTCCGAGATTGATGTTGCTATGACTTTGTTATGCTTAATGCTTGTCACTAGGTCCCGAGTGCCATGATTTCATATCTGAACCTATTATGTTTTCATGAATATATGTGAGTTCTTGATCCTATCTTGCAAGTCTATAGTCACCTATTATGTGTTATGATCCGTTAACCCCGAAGTGACAATAATCAGGATACTTACCGGTGATGACCGTAGTTTGAGGAGTTCATGTATTCACTAAGTGTTAATGCTTTGGTCCGGTACTCTATTAAAAGGAGGCCTTAATATCCCTTAGTTTCCAATAGGACCCCGCTGCCACGGGAGGGTAGGACAAAAGATGTCATGCAAGTTCTTTTCCATAAGCATGTATGACTATATTCGGAATACATGCCTACATTACATTGATGAACTGGAGCTAGTTCTGTGTCACCCTATGTTATAACTATTACATGAGGAATCGCATCCGGCATAATTCTCCATCACCGATCCAATGCCTACGAGCTTTTCACATATTGCTCTTTGCTTAGTTACTTTTCCGTTGCCACTGTTACAATTACTACAAAACTGCTATCTTTACTTTTGCTACTGTTACCACTACTATCATATTACTTTGCTACTAAATACCTTGCTGCAGATATTAAGTTATCCAGGTGTGGTTGAATTGACAACTCAACTGCTAATACTTGAGAATATTCTTTGGCTCCCCTTGTGTCGAATCAATAAATTTGGGTTGAATACTCTACCCTCGAAAACTGTTACGATCCCCTATACTTGTGGGTTATCACCGCACACAAGGAAATGCCTCCTTATTACGCGCAAAATAATGATTCCTCCACCTGACAGCTAGGACCCACCGTAAGGGCCTCTGTATTTCGTGAAAAAAAATATCCCCCCCCCTTGTCAGCTCGGACCCACCAGCTATATCTTCGCATGCAAGGAAGTGCCTCCTTATTACGCACAAAAAAATGAATACTCCCCCTGCTAGCTGGGACCCACCGTAGTGGGAGGCTGACTTGTGGGCCTACTAAGTTGACAGGGACGGAGGGCTTTGTCAACTTAGTCAATATGAACGATTCTTAACTCCACTGACCGTACGGTGTCCATCCAACGGCCGTAGTGCTTCTCCAACCTATGGTCTTCTTGCTCCAGCTGCCCAAACCAGCGCCGATCATGTCGCCTGCTCCTGCCTCCCGTGGCCGGCTGTGCTACCGCGGAGGCCTCACCGCCCCCTACTACTCCCACCGCTGGCCAGGCCATCCCTCTACTCACCCTCACCCCTTGTTATTCTGCGATGATGGTGGCCTCACACCGCAGCCGAAGCAGTGAACCCTCGTACTCCTCTCTGCGTGGGCATCCACTACCGTGTCTTCCCCGGCTTCGCGTCGTCCCTTCCTAGGCCTCGTCATTGTCCACTGCCTTGGTGCTCTCGGCGCGGTGTGGTCAATGTGGTCAAGGAACGACTTCCATCGGAAGAGTACTGTACGTGGAGAGGCTGACAGTTGGGTCCACGGCCGCAGCAAGGAAGTGCCTCCTTATTACGCGCAAAATTATGATTCCTCCACCTGACAGCAGGGACCCACCTGGACAGGCCACCGTATTTCGCGAAAAAAAGTTTCCGCCCTGACTGCTGGGACCCACCAGCTACATCTTCGCACGCAAGGAAGTGCCTCCTTATCCTCCCTGACAGTCGGGACCCACCTGGTCGAAGTGTACGTAGCGTTGTCATTCTGGTCACGAATGTGTACGTACATACGATTGGTCTGTCTGCAGGCCGCAACAATGAACCGTGGACGAGTAAGGAAGGGCACGTGTCATAGTAGAGGCGCGCATGAAGCATGTCACGCAGTCCCGTTATCGTGTACACGTACGTACAACCAGGGTGCAAGAAAGTAAATATGGCCACGTACGTACATACGGGCGGGGTCTCTAACGCCTACTCGCGCACGTACGGTCAGGGCCCGTGTACATGTCTAGGTCGGAACGGAGAAACTGCATCGCCGTGTTCATCGGGAGGCAACGGAATGCGTCATGTTCATCGAGAGCCAACCGGCTTCGACGGAACAGCCGATCGAAACGAGGCCTCGCGTACCGCAGAATGGAGGAAATAGCCTTATGTTCGACTACCTATGGTCGAAACGGGATCCTGTTCACCAGGAGGGATGTGGCGTACCGCAAAGAAGAGGAAACGGACTTCTCTTCGACCTCCTACTGTCGAAATGGGGTCCTATTGATCGGGAGGGGTGTGGCATACCGCAAAACAGAGGAAGCGGACTTGTGTTGGAGCGCTACGATCGAAACGGGGGTCCTGTTCATCAGGAGGGGTGTGGCGTACCGCAAAATGGGACTCCACAGACTACTGTTCATCTCCACCGTCGACCTCCTCCAGCCTCCACGAGCTACTGTTCATCCACCGTCGACCTCCTCCAGCCTCCACCTGCGCTGTTCATCCAGGGGCTCCTGTTCATCGAGCCTCCACCGCTCCTCCACCGGCTACTGTTCAACCAGCCCTCTCCACGGGGTCCTGTTCAACCACCCCTCCACTGGTTACTGTTCATCCAGCCCTCCACCGGCTACTGTTCAACCAGCCCTCCATGGGGTCGTCCTATTCATCCAGCCCTCCACGGGGTCCTGTTCATCCACCCCCAACTGGCTCGATCGATCGGGGTCCTGTTCATCCAGCGACAGCGGCCTCTACTACCAC
>NC_057811.1:310434648-310442331 GCF_018294505.1 Triticum aestivum | reverse complement strand
TTCATCAAGAGGCAGCGGGTTCGCTCGGCTTCAGTTAGCAGCAGTAGCTAAGGAATCGCTCGATCGGGTTCAGTTAACAACTAGATCGATCGATTGCTCGAGTTCAGTAATGCGTAGCCTGCAGTGCAATCGCTCGGGTTTAGTAGGTGAACGCCTCGCTCGGGTTCAGTTAGAGCCCAACGCCTCACACCCACGCGCGTACGTGTATGAGAAAAACGTGCATCGCTCGGTCCCCGACCACCCATCGTAACCGGGAACTCCCCGATATTTTCCTCGCCCTCGCTTCTACCATGGTATTTTCCGTCATGGATGGCCCAAAGAATGTCATGCAGCTGCGTCTCCGGCCTGCCCAGGACGAAAATACCATTTTCTGTCATGATTTTTTGTCATAGAAGTAGGAGCCCACCACATCTATGATGATACCGGGTTTTGTCACAATTATCGTCATAGAAGTGTCATAAGCATGTCAGAAAAAATTCGTTCGGCCCAATATGTCACGGATGTGTCTTTTTTTGTAGTGGGTCCAGAAAAATCACCATAAAGTTTCATCTGGTTTGGACTTCGTTTGATATAGTTTTTCCCCGAAACAATAAAATAGGCAAAAAAAACAGGAACTGACATTGGGTACTCAGTTAATAGATTAGTTCCCAAAAATGATATAAAATTGCATATAAAGCATACAAGATTGACAATATAATAGCATGAAATAATCAAAAAATATATATACATTGGAGACGTATCACTATGTTGCCAACCCGCCTAGACAAATCACCCAGCTGATACCGTTTAAAACCCTTGTTCTATGTGCTTTTGCCTTGACACAGTTGTCCTAGTCGTAGCAATTTCTATGAAAGGAAAAGTGTAAGTGCATCAAGTGCCCCCACTACAAAAAAAAGACACTTCTGTGATGATACATGGTTGTCACAGTAGGTCACGTTTTCTGTCATGCATGTACATCCATGACAAATTTATGACAGAATCTAGATAGTCATACCTATGCTGTCGTAGAAGTGTTGCATGACATTACCAAAATTATCATCACGGAAGTGTCCACTTCCATGACGATAAATCGCGCGTCATGGAAGTGCTTTCGTCAAGGGTGACCGACACATGGCATCCACCATAACGGAACGCCATTAAGCTATCGGGTCCGGTTTTGGATCCGATAACCCGCTAACAGCCCGGACCAATGAGGATTTTCCACGTGTAAAATTCTCATTGGCCGGAGGAAACACATGTTGGCTCACCGTTGGGACAGATGTCATCCATTCATTGGACAGGAGGCGCCTATGATACATCGACACGTGGCACGGCCCAACAGAGGCCCATTCCAGTGAAAAGGCCGGCCCATTTGACTTGGTAAAAAGGTAACGGGCCGGCCCGCAAAAAGCCTGTTAACGGCCTGTTTGTATATAGCCCATTTACGGACCGCTAACTCACGGCCCGTTACGGCCTATCCGAATTAAGCCCGGTAGCTTCATCTAGGCCTTCCAATATGATTCCAGCCCGTTGTAACTTCCGGCCCATGTATGGCCCATGATGTCTTTCGGCCCATACGAGACCATTTGTAACTCTTGGCCCATTAACGGCCCATGGTGCATCTGGCGCGCAATGAACAGTGTACCACTTTATACCCATTAATGGCCCATTATTCCATTGGGTCGTTTCCAACCCGTGTTATCTTTCGGCCTTCTTAGGACCCATTTATTCTTGGGCTCATTTCCAGCATTTGTTTACTTACGGCCCGTCATTGGCCTTTTCTGCCTGTGGGCCAAATTCAGCCCCCGGTTACAATCGACCCATTTGCGGCCCGTTACTCCGTTGGGACGTTTTCATAACGTCATCAAATACGGCCGATTAACGATGGCCTATTAGATTCTCAAAAAAAAACGACGGCCTGTTATTGTCGGCCCATGAACGGACGATTCCAAATCTAGCACGTTTACGGCCCATAATGCGGTCTGTTATTGGCCCATGTTTGGCCTATCGATCATACGGCACGTAGAAGGCCCATTGATGCTACGGCCCGTACAAGGCCCATTGATGCTACGGCCTGTAGAAGGCCCATTCTTTCTACGGCCCTAAGAAGGCCCATTGTTTCTACGGCCCGTAGGAGGCCCATGGTAACTAAAGTAAATATGTAGCCCATGGTTGTTGTGGCCTAGTTTTAAAAAATAGGTTATTGCGGCCACTAGCAAACCGCGGAAAAAGAACAACACTGACTACAAGCAAACAAATAAACAAGACAACAAGGAATAAATAAGCAAGCAACTTACGCTAGGCTATCACGGCTATTACACATATTACATCCACTGGGCATCAAAGTTTGCCACCAGTGCAAATATAGGGAACAAAGCAGCATATCATATACACTAGTTGTCAAAGTTGGTGACCAGTGCAAATAAATGCCGCAGCAAAACAAGTCCAGAACTGAAACCACTTCAGAAGATCTCAAGAAACAATATCCTGGGTACCCATAATGCTAACAAGATGCTTAGCAAGCTTACTAACTTTCTCTTGTTTGCCGCTTAAATCCTCCAGCGCTTGCAGTTGCACCAGAAAGTATGCATCTGAATTCTGCAAGGACTTCCTCAGTCCTTCAGCTTCTTGTCGCAACACATCTGATCGATGTCTTTCAACTTGAAGTTGAGACTCAAGAAGACGAACTAATTCAGGCAGCGAGTTCGAAGAGCTTGTGCCAGCAGTAGTGGCCAGTAACTCGAACACTACATCAAGACAGGACTTTTGGGTTCTCTCACTATCGTCAAGGTAGTTTTTATCAGCTTTCTTGGAGACCAACAGGGATGTCTCACTATCTTGAACCTTATATGCATTACTTCCTTTACCATTGCATAATGGGGTACTGTTCTCCAATATTTTGTCTGCATTCTAAAAGAGAAACAAGAAGACACATCACAGGTTTACCATGTTGTATATGAAACTCATTTTGGTAAATCGGTTCAGTAGTAAAGTGCACACGATAATAGCATGAAACAAACATATATCTATGTACCATGGTCACTTTACGGTCTATATCATTCGAGTTTTTGTTGCCAAATCAAGATAGAGACACAGTTCAAATAATATTTGTTCAAGACAAAGCAGAATAGATAGAATATAAGTGTGGGAAACTATAGAGCAATAACAACACTTGTAATGTGCATGACATGAGAACATAACTGTTTATTCAATTGAAACTGAAGTCAACATAGAGCAAGTTACAACAGCAAACCAGTTAAAGAAACAGGTTTAAAACATACCTGTTGCGCCATTGGAGTTTCAATTCCATCCTTCAAATTTGAAAATAGTTGGTCTGAGTAAATACAGTGATGCAAGAGCAAAGGAGTATGAACCATAGTTACAGAACCTGACCTGAGAACAATTCTTCTTCTCCTTTAAGCGTTGAGTTGGGATTCGGAGTGGTGGTCCTCGTGCTTTGGGCACTGCAGTTCCCTTACTAACTGCTCGTGTTTGGGTGCTCTGTGGTGGAGACGGTGCTGTGTCAACTGGAATTGGGTTACTATCTGCTGGGGTTGGGGTTAGAAGGGGTGTAGCTGGTTCTCTGTCCAACTGGATAGGGGTACAGTCTGCGAGAGTCTGGGTTATGTGTGGTGGGGCTGGTTCTTGGGCAAGTACAACTGTGGTTCTATCTGCATCAACTGGTAGCACTATCTTTTCTGAAGATCATGTTGTTACTCCCTTAGATACTCCCATCACCCTCTCCAATTCAAATGGCTGATAAACAAGAAAAGTAATTGAATGTACAGACATTGCATGATAGACAGGTGCAATGGATAGTGGGGAATAAAAGAGGGCATGAAATAATTCACATTTATGTTGTCTAACCAAACAGGATAGCATGACACAATTTCACATATATGATGGCTAACTAAACAGGATAGCATGACACAATTTCACATTATGATGGCTAACTAAAAAAGATGGAAAGACATAGTTCAAAATATGATGACTATGTAAACAGGATGGCATGATATAACTATATAATGTGTTCATTAAATAGGTTGGCATGCCATAATTCACATACATGCCGCCTGTGGAAACATGATAGCATGATATAATTCCCGGATAGAATGACATAATTCAAAATATGATGATTGTAAACACTAAACAGGATGGGATGATATAACTATATGATGTCTTTATTAAATGGGTTGCCATGCCATAATTCAGATAGATGTTGTGTATGTAAACATGATGGCATGATATAATTCAAATATACGATTTATATAGTAAGCAAGTAAGCAGATGGCAATCCATATATGATGTAAAAACTAAGCAATGCAAGACAACATGCATGACATGGGTAATATAACCCTGCCAAGTTTGAGCATAGACCTCAGGGGGGAAATAGGACTCGTCATCAGTCTCTGAATCCTCCTCTGAGGAGCTCTCTGTATCCAGCAAGATGTCTGCTTCAGCAGGTAGCATTGTTTGCTCTGAATACCTTGTTTTCACTCCAGATACTTCCATCACCGCTTCAAATGGCTGATGCACAAGAAGAGTAGTTGAATATACAAACGTTGTCGACAAATGGAACACATAATACAAAAAAAATGATATCATGATATAATTCACATACATGATGATTGGCTCAACAACATGGCATTGCATAATTCACATATATAATGCCTTTGCAACAAGATAGCATTGCATAATTCACATATATAATGTCTTGCAATAAGATGGCAATGCATAATTCACATATATGGTAATTAGGCACTAAACAGATGGCATTCACACAAAGCATGTCCAAACTAATCAAATGACATAGCAATGCAAGACACCATACGCACGATATGAGCAACATAACCCTGCCAACTTAGAGCATACACCTTGGGGGGGAAATAGGACTGGTCATCTGTCTCTGAATCCCCCTCTGAGGAGCTATCCGTAACCAGCGAGATATGCACTTCGTCAGATAGCATAGTCTACTCTGAAGACCTTGTTTTCACTCCAGAATTTTCCATCACCGTGTCAAATGGCTGATGCACAGAAGAGTAGTTGAATGTACTAACATTGTTGCAAATGTAATACGTAACGAAAAAAAGGATGGCCTGATATAATTCACATATAAGATGATTGGCTAAGCAGGATGGCATTGCAAAATTCACATATATGATGCCTGGCTAAACAAGATGGTGTTGCATAATTCACATAAACGATGAATAAACTAAACAGATGGCATTCACACAAAGCATGTCTAAACTAAGCAGTTGACATATTTGATGTATAAAGTAAGCAATGCAAGGCACCATATGCATGCTATAACCAACATCAGCATGCCAAGTTAGAGCGAAGACCTCAGGGGGTAAATAGGAATGGTCTTCTCCTTCTTAATCCCCCTCAGAACAGATATCTTCCTCTCAATTACAATCTGAAATGGGTGGAGGGGGGCTGCCTTTGCGCCTACCATGGAGCGATGTCTGCATGAAATTGTATTGCCACGCAAGGCTCGTCTCTTTTGCTCTACATGTTCAGTTCCATTGTGTACAATAACTGACATGCACAGGAATAAAACATATTGAGATTATGTAAGGAGTGCATGCAGAAATCCAGAGTGATGGTAGCAACTTGTCGATAGACCCAAAACCAATGATAGCAGGAAGATAATGGCTTCAGTTAAAAAATACAGATAATGGCTTCTTTACTGTTTGTTTCCCACCCAACATGAAACTCATAGTAGACACCAGAGATTAACCAGATAGTAGGTAGATACTATTGATTACGGCCCCGATATGTACCCCACAACCATTTAAGAACTCAAGTTTGACCATTAGTTTGGAGCTAAGTCTAACCGGTGAACAAGACGATAAAGTAGCATGTAATATTAAGCTATGCATAACGTAAGCAGACAAGAAAGAGTGCGACCTCTCTTGCAGACCCATGTAGTCCTCGAGGTCATCTGCTCGTTTGATGATGGTAATGCAGTTGTCAGGGCTGTCGGTGGCGGGGAAGAAGATCTAAGGCGGCGAAAGACAGTCTGGAGGCCGGATCCCTGCTGTGCTGGACCCTTCTGTCGTTGGAGCAGCTGAGCTTGGGTGGACGATGGCGCGGCAGGAGAGGGACAAACCACACAAGGTTTTCTTTGACAACTATCTGTAAGAGAAGTAATTCTGTAAGGGCTCGTTTGAATTGGAGGATTCTAACAACGCAGGGATAGGAAATACACAGTAATAGGATAGGAATGCACGTGCAAAATAGAGAATTTAAAAACACAGGATTTCTGCCAATCTAGGTGTTTGGTTCACAAGAATTGGAAGATCACAGGATGCAAAGAAGCATGGTGAGATTAAGTCAAACCACAAGAAAATGTACGGTTATAATGCTATTATGCTACTATCTCTTAGTCTTGTCCTTCATGAATAGGAATTTGAAAAGGAGGACAAGTGGAAATTAAAATCTATACGGTTTTTCTTTCAAGGAGACACTAAAGGAACAAATCCTACAGTTTTCCTTTGCTCCATTCCTTTGAACCAAATGCATGAATAGTAGTACCATAGGAAACTTTCCAATTCCTATGCTTTTCCTTCAGTTTTCCTTTCAAGCACTGGCGATTCTAGTAGGCAGGCTTGAGCAAGGAAAAGCTACGCTCAAAAACTGTTTTTGTGCTACTTGCCTACTTCTACTACTTTGGACCCAGGCCACTGTCATACTAGCTCAACTCCCAGGCCCATCGACAAATGCACAACTCAAACACGCAGAGATAAATAATGATAGCGTTCAAGAGAGTCCATCACGGATAGCTAAGTTGCCTGGTACCTCACTGCTTGTCATATAGTAGGAGAAACTAATTGTATTTCATGTTACTGCGTGTGCTCAGTGGACAATATATATAACATATAGAGCAAAAAAGAGATGCAACAAGTGTACAACCTCTTTGGCGAAGCCATGTCGATCTCAGCGTGATTGGGTTGGTCGGTGAGGATGATCCGACTGACTTGGCTGTCGGAGGAGGGGAAGAAGATCTTAGGCATCTTGAGATGGAGCCCGGGGTACTGCTCCACTGTGATGGAGGGTTTCGTCATTGGAGCAGCTCCGATGAGTTGTACGACTCCGAGGCTGAAGCGGGACAGGAAAGACAACTTTAACCTGAGTGGAATTCTAATAGCATCTCCAATAGATGACGTAAAATACATAACCACAAAGTTCTAGATGTAAAATACATCAACCGCTCATCTCTAAACTTAACTGACGAAACTGAATTTAACTGTCGAAAGTGAACTTAACTGTCGAAACTGAATTTCGCTGTCGAAACTGAATTTTACTGTCGAAACTGAACGCACTAGCTAGTAGCAGAAAAGCAGTAACAGCAGCGCATGCGAGAGCCGGTCGACTGAATTTTTCATCTTTGGTCAGTCAATTTTCCAGCCATTGGATACGAAATCAAGGGCCTGCAGTTCAACTTCAACCTCCACCCCCCTGGGCCGCCAGCCACCACCGACCAAACCGCCGCCCGCGGCCGGCGATGCGCTGCCTCGCCTGCCCCGAAACCACACCCCACCGCCGATCCACCGCCGCCCCGGCCATCCCTTTAGGCCCCCCGTGCCGAGCTTTTTCTCCGGCGTTCCCCACGCCACCGCCCCCACCCTGAACCCTAAGATAGATACTGGGGTACCTCTCCGGCGAGCCCCCCTCCCCACTGCAGCTGGTTCTTCCTTAACT
>NC_057811.1:310419158-310434279 GCF_018294505.1 Triticum aestivum | reverse complement strand
ACCCCGTGAAAATCGGCTGACCCGAAAGTCGATTCAGTCAACTGAAGTGTAGCTAAATCAGAGTAGCATCGCAAGCAAGAGCAAGAGCGAGAGCAGCAGCGCGAGCAAGAGCAATAGCAAGAGCAGACCAAGCAGGGGACCGAGAGAAAGAGCAGAGCAGCAGTGCGAGCGAGAGCTAAAGCAGCAGCAGCTCCTACTGATGTGGACGTCGCCGCCGAGGGAGCGACACCGTGGAGGAAGTGGCCGGCGACGCCACCGTGGGTGGAGCTGCGCCGTGTCGGCTCGGGACCGAGCGCCGGCAGCACCGTGAGATCGAATCAAGAAGAAAATGCGGCGATTAGTGTACAACCTCTTTGGTGGCGCTGATTAGGCCTCAGCTTCATCCGAGGAAACGGTGATGATGATGCTCTTCCTGTGGTGCAGGTGAAGATGGCGGTGTGGGAATGGAGGTGGCGCGAAAGACGAGGGGAACATCGGGGCAGCTCCTTGGAGGTGGAGGACGAGGTGGCTGAACCGGCGAGACGACAAGATCGACGACGGATCCTCATCCGGTACGGTGGATGAGGGACGTCGAGGTGTTGCTGTGGACGACATCATCGGGGAAGAGGCTCCGGCTGGGTGGCGGACCGAGGAGGGTGTGGGGCTTCGCGGGTTTTCACGGCCTCGGTGTACGAATGGGTGGGCGGATGGGATGGGAGTGGGGAACCATGGCTTAGGGACGCGCTTGTTCGAAATGTGGGGTAAGTTACGAAATTACCCCCACCGATTTGAGCTAGGCGGTTCTTTCGGTTCAGGGATATCACGGGCATTTCGCATGTCGGGATTTCACAGGAGGTGGGAGTTTTCGCGCGCATTGTAATTTTGGAATAGCAAGGCGCGGGTTGAGATGGAGGGAGTTGTCGGAGCACAACGAGACAAAGATATATCTTAAATATTTCGGGGTAACAAGGCGCGGGCTGAAATTTCCGGACAAGCCCAACGTGTACTGTACCAAATCAATTTGCACTTCCGTCGACGAAAAAACAAAAAGAAATCAATTCACAGCACACAAGAGAGTCTAGTCCCGTGTACTGTACCAAATCAATTCGCACTACAATTGTCATTCAAAACTTTGAATTCATGTTATGTTTAATTAAAATATTTCGCTACGTGTATAATGCATGCAACCTGCTACTCAAATGAACGTTTTAGTGTATTCCAAACGTATATACTACCGCTTCAACATGAACTAAATTTGAATCCGTTTCTCTATTTGAATAAGATCTACAATGATGATTGTTGTGAAGTCAAACCATTTGAATTCGTTTTTCTATTTTAATAAGATCTACAATCATCATTATTGTCAAGTTAAACCATCGTTTTTGTATTATCTTCACAGCACACCACATGATTACTCTCGAGTTAGATATGAACTATGTGTACTATATGAACTCGAACTTGATTTTTTGAATCCACTTTATGTTGATTTCAAATCACAGTACATTTCAAGCTCTAGCTAGATCTTCATAATCTAAACAATGTCTCATATGTATAATGTGTTTATCACATAATGTATGGTGCCCCGCCCCCTACGCCTACAAGTATTTAGATGTGAGTTACAAACACCACACATTACCACAAATTCAAATAAAATGTGAGATTGTTCGATATATAGTATTGTTTAGATTGTTTGATATTTAGTTGTAAGTTGCAAACGCCACACATTATCACAAATTCAAATAAAATGTGAGATTGTTCGATGTATAGTATGGTTTAGATTGTTCGACATTTAGCTGTGAGTTGCAAACGCCATGCATTATCACATTAAGGTATAACATGTGCAAAACCACAGCACGCGTATCGCCGCTATATTCATGCATGCATATGTTTATAACACTATAATCTCCTATTCAAATATATGAATCCACTTTCATATCAAATTATGATCTTTGTTAGTCTCTTACACCCACACAATCCTCTAACCTTTGTAGCTAGCACTAACTTTCTCTCGAACCTCTCCAGCGTCTGCCTACAACATGCGTACACACACACCTTCCATCCCCTCCTTTCTGTGTCCATGCCTCGTGTCTCTCATACGGTCCCACACACGTGTAAACTCTCGCCCTCTTTTCATCGATCTCACAACCGCACACTCCTCCCCCAATCTAGCTAGTAGCTCGGCCTCTCGCACCACCTCCTAGCTCCATTCTCTCTGTCTATCCGTATCTGAAGGGAATATGCCCTAGAGGCAATAATAAAGTTGTTACTTATATTCCTTATATCATGATAAATGTTTATTATTCATGCTAGAATTGTATTAACCGGAAACTTAGTACATGTGTGAATACATAGACAAACAAAATGTCCCTAGTATGCCTCTACTTGACTAGCTCGTTAATCAAAGATGGTTAAGTTTCCTAGCCATAGACATGTGATGTCATTTGATGAATGGGATCACATCATTAGGAGAATGATGTGATGGACAAGACCCATTCGTTAGCTTAGCATTATGATCGTTACAGTTTCATTGCTACTGCTTTCTTCATGACTTATACATGTTCCTATGACTATGAGATTATGCAACTCCCGAATACCAGAGGAACACTTTGTGTGCTATCAAAAGTCACAACGTAACTGAGTGATTATAAAGATGCTCTACAGGTGTCTCCGATGATGTTTGTTGAGTTGGCATAGATCAAGATTAGGATTTGTCACTCCGATTGTTGGAGAGGTATCTCTGGGCCCTCTCGGTAATGCACATCACTATAAGCCTTGCAAGCAATGTGACTAATGAGTTAGTTGCGGGATGATGCATTACGGAACGAGTAAAGAGACTTGCCGGTAACGAGATTGAACTAGGTATGGTGATACCGACGGTCGAATCTCGGGCAAGTAACATACCGATGACAAAGGGAACAACGTATGTTGTTATGAGGTTTGACCAATAAAGATCTTCGTAGAATATGTAGGAGCCAATATGAGCATCCAGGTTCCGCTATTGGTTATTGACCGGAGATTTGTCTCGGTCATGTCTACATAGTTCTCGAACCCGTAGGGTCCGCACGCTTAACATTCAATGACGATTTGTATTATGAGTTATGTGATTTGATGACCGAAGTTTGTTCGGAGTCCCGGATGAGATCGGGAACATAACGAGGAGTCTCGAAATGGTCGAGAGGTAAATATCGATATATTGGAAGGCTATATTCGGACATCAGAAATGTTCCGAGTGATTCAGGTATTTTTCGGAGTACCGGAGAGTTACGGGAATTTGCCGGGAGAAGTATTGGGCCTTATTGGGCCATTCGGGAATAGAGGAGGCAAGCCAAAGGGAAGGAGGTGCGCGCGCCCCCATGGGTCCGAATTGGACTAGGGGAAGGGGCAGCGCCCCCCTGCCCTTTCCTACTCCCTCTCTCTTTCCTTCTTTCTTCTCTCCTACTCCGGAAAGGAAAAGGGGAATCCTACTAGGACTTGGGAGTCCTAGTAGGACTCCCCACACTTGGCGCGCCCCCTCTAGGGCCGGCCTCCTCGTCCTCCCTCCTTTATATACGTGGGCAAGGGACACCCCAAAGGCACAACAAAGTTTCTCTTAGCCGTGTGCGGTGCCCCCCTCCACAGTTACACACCTCGGTCATATCGTCGTAGTGCTTAGGCGAAGCCCTGCGCCGGTAACTTCATCATCACCGTCACCACGCCGTCGTGCTGACGCAACTCTCCCTCGACCTCAACTGGATCAAGAGTACGAGGGGCGTCACCGAGCTGAACGTGTGCAGATCGCGGAGGTGTCGTGCTTTCGATACTTGATCGGTTGGATCGTGAAGACGTTCGACTACATCAACCACGTCACTTGACGCTTCCGCTTACGGTCTACGAGGGTACGTGGACAACACTCTCCCGCTCGTTGGTATGCATCACATAGATCTTGCGTGATCATAGGAATTTTTTTGAAATTACTGTGTTCCCCAACAGTGGCATCAGAGCCAGGTTTATGCGTAGATGTTATATGCATGAGTAGAACACGAAGAGTTGTGGGCGATAATAGTCATACTGCTTACCAGCATGTCATACTTTGATTCGGCAGTATTGTTGGATGAAGCGGGCCGGACCGACATTACGCGTACGCTTAGGCGAGACTGGTTCTACTAACGTGCTTTGCACACAGGTGGCTGGCGGGTGTCAGTTTTCTCCAACTTTAGCTGAATTGAGTGTGACTATGCCCGGTCCTTGTTGAAGGTTAAAATAGCACATACTTGACGAAAAATCGTTGTGGTTTTGATGCGTAGGTAAGAACGGTTCTTGCTCAGCCCGTAGCAGCCACGTAAAACTTGCAACAACAAAGTAGAGGACGTCTAACTTGTTTTTGCAGAGCATGTTGTGATGTGATATGGTCAAGACGTGATGAGATATAAATTGTTGTATGAGATGATCATGTTTTGTTAAAGTTATCGGCAACTGGCAGGAGCCTTATGGTTGTCTCTTTATTGCATAAGATGCAAGTGCCATGTAATTGCTTTACTTTATCGCTATGTGATAGCAATAGTTGCAAAAGCAATAGCTGGTGAGACGACCATGTGACGGCACGTTGATAAAAGATCAAGATGATGGAGATCATGGTGTCATGCCAGTAACAATGGAGATCATGACAGTACTTTGGAGATGGAGATCAAAAGCACAAGATGATGATGGCCATATCATGTCACATATTTTGATTGCATGTGATGTTTATCTTTTATACATCTTATTTTGCTTAGTTCGGCGATAGCTTTATAAGATGATCCCTTACTAAAATTTCAAGGTATAAGTGTTCTCCCTAAGTATGCACCGTTGCGACAGTTCTTCGTGCCGAGACACCACGTGATGATCGGGTGTTATAAGCTCTACGTTCACATACAACGGGTGCAAGCCAGTTTTGCACACGCGGAATACTCCGGTTAAACTTGACGAGCCTAGCATATGTAGATATGGCCTCGGAACACTGAGACCGAAAGGTCGAGCGTGAATCATATAGTAGATATGATCAACATAGTGATGTTCACCATTCAAAATTGCTCCATCTCACGTGATGATCGGACATGGTTTAGTTGATATGGATCACGTGATCATTTAGATGACTAGAGGGATGTCTATCTAAGTGGGAGTTCTTAAGTAATATGATTAATTGAATTTTAATTTATCTTGAACTTAGTCCAGATAGTATTTGCATAACTATGTTGTAGATCAATAGCTCGCGATGTAGCTCCCCGTTTATTTTTTTATATGTTCCTAGAGAAAAATAAGTTGAAAGATGATAGTAGAAATGATGCGGACTTGGTCCGTGAACTGAGGATTATCCTCATTGCTGCACAGAAGAATTATGTCCTTGATGCACCGCTAGGTGACAGACCTATTGCAGGAGCAGATGCAGACGTTATGAACGTTTGACAAAGCTCGGTATGATGACTACTTGATAGTTTAAGTGCACCATGCTTTACGGCTTAGAACCGGGACTTCAAAAATGTTTTGAACGCCACGGAGCAAATAAGATGTTCCATGAGTTGAAATTGGTATTTCATACTCATGCCCGTGTCAAGAGGTATGAGACCTCAGACAGTACTTTTCCTACAAGATGGAGGAGAATAGCTCAACCAGTGAGCATGTGCTCAGATTGTCTGGGTACTACAATTGCTTGAATCAAGTGGGAGTTAATCTTCCAGATAAGGTAGTAATTGACAAATTTCTCTAGTCACTATCACCAAGTTACTAGAACTTCGTGATGAACTATAATATGCAAGGGATGATGAAGGTAATTCCCGAGCTCTTCGCGATGCTGAAATCGGCGAAGGTAGAAATTAGGAAAGAGCATCAAATGTTGATGGTTTACAAGACCACTAGTTTCAAGAAAAGGGCAAAGGAATATAAAGGGAACTTCAAGAAAGAATGACAAACAAGTTGTCACTCCCGTGAAGAAACCCAAAGCTAGACTCAAGCCTGAAACTGAGTGCTTCTACTACAAAGGAAATGGTAAGTGGAGCTGCCCCTAGATACTTGGCGGATAAGAAGGATGGCAAAGTGAACAAAGGTATATTTGATATACATGTTATTGATGTGTACTTTACTAGTGTTTATGGAAACCCCTCGGTATTTGATACTAGTTTAGTTGCTAAGAGTAGTAACTCGAAACAAGAGTTGCAAAATAAATAGAGACTAGTTAAGGGCGAGGTGATGATGTGTGTTGGAAATGATTCCAAGGATGATAAGATCACCATCGCACACTCCCTTTACCTTTGGGATTAGTGTTGAACCTAAAATAAATGTTATTTGGTGTTTGCGTTGAGCATGAATATGATTAGATCATGTTTATTGCAATACGGTTATTCATTTAAGTCAAAGAATAATTGTTGTTCTGTTTACATGAATAAAACCTTCTATGGTCATACACTCAAAATAAATGGTTTATTGAATCTTGATCCTGTTGATACAGATATTCATAATATTGATGCCAAAAGATGCAAAGTTGATAATGATAGTGCAACATATTTGTGGCACTGCCGTTTAGGTCATATTGGTGTAAAGCGCATGAAGAAACTCCATGCTGATGGCCTTTTGGAATCACTTGATTATGAATCACTTGATGCTTGCAAACCATGCCTCATGGGCAAGATGACTAAGACTCCGTTCTCTGGAACAATGGAGCGAGCCACTGACTTATTGGAAATAATACATACCGATGTATGCGGTCCAATGAGCGTTGAGGCTCACGGCGGGCATCATTGTTTTCTGACCTTCACAGATGATTTGAGCAGATATGTGTATATCTACTTGAAGAAACACAAGTCTGAAACACTTGAAAAGTTCAAAGATTTTCAGAGTGAAGTAGAGAATCATCGTAACAAGAAAATAAAGTTTCTACGATCTGATCGCAGAGGCAAATATTTGAGTTACGAGTTTGGCCTTCAATTAAAACAATGTGGAATAGTTTCACAACCTCATGCCACCTGGAACACCATAGCATAATGGTGTGTCCGAACGTCATAACTGTGCTTTATTGGATATAGTGCAATCTATGATGTCTCTTACCGATTTACCACTATCGTTTTGGGGTTATGCATTAGAGACATCTACATTCACGTTAAATAGGGCACCGTCTAAATCCGTTGAGACGACACCGTATGAACTATGGTTTGGCAAGAAACCTAAGCTGTCGTTTCTTAAAGTTTGAGGTTGCAATGCTTATGTGAAAAAGTTTCAACCTGATAAGCTCAAACCCAAAAAGGAGAAGTGCGTCTTCATAGGATAACCAAAAGAAAATGTTGGGTACACCTTCTATCACAAATCCGAAGTCAAGATCTTTGTTGCTAAGAATGGATCCTTTCTAGAGAAGGAGTTTCTCTCAAAAGAAGTGAATGGGAGGAAAGTAGAACTTGATGAGGTAATTGTACCTTCTCCCGAATTGGAAAATAGTTCATCATAGAAATCAGTTCCAGTGATGCCTACACCAATTAGTGAGGAAGATTAATGATGATGATCATGAAACTTCAGATCAAGTTACTACCGAACCTCGTAGGTCAACCAGAGTACGGTCCGCACCAGAGTGGTACGGTAATCCTGTTCTGGAGGTCATGTTACTTGACCATGACGAACCTACGAACTATGAGGAAGCGATGATGAGCCCAGATTCCGCGAAATGGCTTGAGGCCATGAAATCTGAGATGGGATCCATGTATGAGAACAAAGTGTGGACTTTGGTTGACTTGCCCGATGATTGGCAAGCCATACAAAATAAATGGATCTTCAAGAGGAAGACGGACGCTGATAGTAGTGTTACTATCTACAAAGCTAGACTTGTCGAAAAAGGTTTTTGACAAGTTCAAGGTGTTGACTACAATGAGATTTTCTCACTTGTATCGATGCTTAAAAGTCTGTCCGAATCATGTTAGCAATTTCCACATTTTATGAAATTTGGCAAATGGATGTCAAACCTGCATTCCTTAACTGGATTTCTTAAAGAAGAGTTGTATATGATGCAACCAGAAGGTTTTGTCGATCCTAAAGGTGCTAACAAAGTGTGCAATGCTCCAGCGATCCATCTATGGACTGGTGCAAGCATCTCGGAGTTGGAATATATGCTTTGATGAGTTGATCAAAGCATATAGTTTTATACAGACTTGTAGTGAAGCATGTATTTACAAGAAAGTGAGTGGGAGCACTACAGCCTTTCTGATAAGTATATGTGAATGACATATTGTTGATCGGAAATGATGTAGAATTTCTTGGAAAGCATAAAGGAGTGTTTGAAAGGAGTTTTTTTTTCAAAGAAAGACCTTGGTGAAGCTGCTTACATATTGGGCATCAAGATCTATAGAGATAGATCAAGACGCTTGATAAGTTTTTTCAATTAGTACATACCTTGACAATTTTTTGAAGTAGTTCAAAATAGAACAGTCAAAGAAGGAGTTCTTGCCTATGTTTCAAGGTGTGAAGTTGAGTAAGACTCAAAGCCCGACCACGGCAGAAGATAGAGAGAGAATGAAAGTCGTTCCCTATGACTCAGCCATAGGTTCTATAAAGTATGCCATGCTATGTACTAGACCTATTGTATACCCTGCCCTGAGTTTGGCAAGGGAGTACAATATGATCTAGGAGTAGATCACTGGAGATTGGTCAAAATTATCCTTAGAGGACTAAGGAAATATTTCTCAGTTATGGAGGTGATAAAGAGTTTATTGTAAAGAGTTACCTCGATGCAAGCTTTGACACCGATCTGGATGACTCTGAGTCACGATCTGGATAAATATTGAAAGCGGGAGCATTTAGCTAGAGTAGCTCTGTGCAGAGCATTGTAGACATAGAAATTTGCAAAATACATACGGATCTGAATGTGGCAGACCCATTGACTAAACCTCTCTCACAAGAAAAACATGATCACACCTTAGTACTCTTTGGGTGTTAATCACATGGCGATGTGAACTAGATTATTGACTCTAGTAAACCCTTTGGGTATTGGTCACATGGCGATGTGAACTATAGAGTGTTAAATCACATGACGATGTGAACTATTGGTGTTAAATCACATGGTGATGTGAACTAGATTATTGACTCTAGTGCAAGTGGGAGACTGAAGGAAATATGCCCTAGAGGCAATAATAAAGTTTTTGTTTATATTTCCTTATATCATGATAAATGTTTATTATTCATGCTAGAATTGTATTAACCGGAAACTTAGTACATGTATGAATACATAGACAAACAGAATGTCCCTAGTATGCCTCTACTTGACTAGCTCGTTAATCAAAGATGGTTAAGTTTCCTAGCCATAGACATGTGTTGTCATTTGATGAACGGAATCACATCATTAGGAGAATGATGTGATGGACAAGACCCATTCGTTAGCTTAGCATTATTATCGTTACAGTTTCATTGCTACTGTTTTCTTCATGACTTATACATGTTCCTATGACTATGAGATTATGCAATTCCCGAATACTAGAGGAAAACTTTGTGTGATATCAAACGTCACAACGTAACTGGGTGATTATAAAGATGCTCTACAGGTGTCTCCGATGATGTTTGTTGAGTTGGCATAGATCAAGATTAGGATTTGTAACTCCGATTGTCGGAGCGGTATCTCTGGGCCCTCTCGGTAATGCACATCACTATAAGCCTTGCAAGCAATGTGACTAATGAGTTAGTTGCAGGATGATGCATTACAGAACGAGTAAAGAGACTTGCCGGTAATGAGATTGAACTAGGTATGGTGATACCGACGATCGAATCTCGTCCAAGTAACATACCGATGACAAAGGGAACAACGTATGTTGTTATGCGGTTTGACCGATAAAGATCTTCATAGAATATGTAGGAGCCAATATGAGCATCCAGGTTTCTATTGGTTATTTACCGGAGATGTGTCTTGGTCATGTCTACATAGTTCTCGAACCTGTAGGGTCCGCACGCTTAATGTTCGATGACGATTTGTATTATAAGTTATGTGATTTGATGACCTAAGTTTGTTCGGAGTCCCGGGTGAGATCGTGCACATGACGAGGAGTCTCAAAATGGTCGAGAGGTAAGATCGATATATTGGAAGGCTATATTCGGACACCGGAAAGGTTCCGAGTGATTCGGGTATTTTTCGGAGTACCGGAGAGTTACGGGAATTCGCCGGGAGAAGTATTGGGCCTTATTGGGCCATACGGGAGTAGAGGAGGCAGGCCAAAGGGAAGGAGGCGCCCCCCCCATGGGTCCGAATTGGACTAGGGGAAAGGGGGCGGCGCCCCCCCCCCCCTTGCCCTTTCCTACTCCCTCTCTCTTTCCCTCTTTCTTCTCTCCTACTCCGGAAAGGAAAAGGGGAATCCTACTAGGACAAGTCCTAGTAGGACTCCCCACACTTGGCGTGCCCCCTCTAGGGCCGGCCTCCTCCTCCTCTCTCCTTTATATACGTGGGCAAGGGACACCCCAAAGGCACAACAAAGTTTCTCTTAGCCGTGTGCGGTGCCCCCCTCCACAGTTACACACCTCGGTCATATCGTCGTAGTGCTTAGGCGAAGCCCTGCGCCGGTAACTTCATCATCACCGTCACCACGCCGTCGTGCTGACGGAACTCTCCCTCGGCCTTAACTGGATCAAGAGTACGAGGGACGTCACCGAGCTGAACGTGTGCAGATCGCGGAGGTGCCGTGCTTTCGGTACTTGATCGGTTGGATCATGAAGAAGTTCGACTACATCAACCGCGTCACTTGACGCTTCCGCTTACGGTCTACGAGGGTACATGGACAACACTCTCCGGCTCGTTGCTATGCATCACATAGATCTTGCGTGATCATAGGATTTTTTTTGAAATTACTGCGTTCCCAAACAGTATCGCAGGGCCTTATTTGCCTCTAAGAAATGGATGTACACCAACCGATCTCCCGCTATACATATAGCTAGCTAGGTCCTTAATTATCACTCGTTTTTCCCCACGCGTCAATCGATCTACCTCATTAGTTATGTCGCTCCCTTCCTCCGACAAACAACAATTGATCTATCCATCTAGTTAGGTTTGCTTAGCAAACACATGGTTCCCCTTCATCATCCATGCATGCGTCCCGATAGATCTATCACGCACAGGCACACACAGAAACACATCCCCACTCTTATTGATAATATTGCAGTTATACCCTCAGTTTGTCTAGTAGTCCTCTCCCACCATCTTCGAGAAGCAACTCCATCACCCATCCAGCACTCTACCCCTCTCCCTCCCTCTCTCTCTCCTCTCTCTCTGTCCCAACCTATTTCCCGTCCTTCAGTTATGTATGGATGTCGACCCATCTCCCTCAAGACATAGCTGGGTCTTTCCTTCTCAACACATACACGAGTCGTTCTACCTCTTTAGTTAGGCCTCTGCCTCCCCCCTCCCCCCCACCCCCCCCTACACACACCGATACATCGAGCGCTCTAGTCATGTCTCCCTGCCACACACAAACTTGCCCTCTGCCCTCTGACATTCTGGTAGGTCAGTCGCCCTATATCTTTGACTTGCACACACACAATTTCGATGGCTCTCTTCATCCATCTCGCACCCACCCACTTGATCCTCTCTTCGACTCTATCGATATCTATGACCCCTCCCTCTCTTCTCGTGGATCGCCCCCTCTGGCCCTCTCTATATGATAGGATATGCCTCTATTTCACACACATTGCCTGCAAAATTTTGTTTGAGATGTCATCGACACATATTCCCACAAATACATTCACAAAATCACCCCCCCCCAAAACAAAAAACACTCACGAACGCACACGCCATCTGTCTAGGTTTGTATCTCTCTTACACACACCCATGTAGGTGGGGGACGTGCACGAAGAGAAGATGTGCACGCACGGCGCACGTACTCCCGTCTCTTTCCCAACCACACCCGCGCGGGCACGGTGGAGCTCATTTCTGTACGAAAAGGCAGCCCACGTGGTAATTTGACACGTGTACTAGTTGTCCACTTGATGGAGGATTGTCTACCACGGGTGAACAAACAAATTGGGACTTGACACGTTATGTTAAAAAAAGAGGCAAACCATGTGGGGACTACCTTAGAGGCAAGGGTCTATACACTGGAGTACTTTTGATGTGTCCCGTCAACTCGCAAAACGAGGAGAAGCTTGCTTAGTACGCCGTCTCCCCCGCCCACGGGCGCGGTGGCTCGCAGGATGAGGTGAAGCTTGCTTACTAGTACGCCTTACGCCCGCTCCCTCGCCCACGCGTGCGGTGGCTCGCGGGACGAGGAGAAAATTTTACTACTCCCTCCGTTTACTCCTCGTCCCTACCTTGGTTAGAGAGATTATCATATTGTTTGGAATATATGTCCTTTAGTAGATTTCAATATGAACTACTAGTACATACTCCAAACACTGATGTATATAGACGTATTTTTGAGTGTAGATTCACTCATTTTGCTCCGTATGTAGTCCATATTGAAACGGACGTAATAGTACGCACTCTCCCTCGCCCCTCGACCCTCGCCCACGCGGTGGACGTGCAGCAATTCATTCGGTTTCATATAGCTAGAACGATATATACTGCAGTACCATTATTGCTCGACTTCCCAAAGAGGCGAAGAGCCAATCGCAAGGTTAATATTTTGGAGATGCCTAGCGCAAGGTTTATAGGAGAACGAGTAGTAGGTGCCGCGTCATTTATAAATAAAGTTTTTCTTCTTCAGTGGCACGTAGGCAATATAAATAGGTTCATATGGAGAGAAAAGGAAACCGCTCCACTATATACATAGGCAGGACGAACCTACACGGTTGCTTGCTGGGGTTGCTCTCTTCAGTCTTCACACTCTCTCGCACAAAACGACTGTGGCCACATCTCTAACATCCCGGCGGATCACGTCCGCCGGGGGATGGGGTGGATGCTTAGTGTAGATGTGGTCGCTGTCGCCGACGGCGAAAACCCACTGTCGGCACGTCCCGATCAGGGGTCCCCGCAGTTCTCTCTCACAAAGCCGGTGAGGTTGCCTTCGTCCATTGCTCACTGCCGCGACGTGGGCAGTTGCCTCCTCCCACCGCCCTCCTCTAGGTTGAGCTACGTCCCGACATCCCTCAGGTACAACTCCCTTTACAGCCGGCTTGCACCACTGCTCCAGCTGCCCACATCACTCCATGTGGATATTTCTCTACTTCATTGCCCCGCACATACCTCTACTGGCTTCTACGTACTGTATTTGTGATGAGTTTATGTCTCATCAACTAGTCCTAGTAATCTTATTCTAATCACGCTTCTTCAATTTCTTTGCCATAGGGATGCTCATCTCGATTTTGGTGAAACTGCACAAAATGATCCGATGGTCGAAGGGTTGCAAACTTCATTTCTTTGGAAGCTCCAACGTTGCCAGCAAATTAAAGCCTGGTTAGGGTTTACGGTTCAAGGGCTAGGGACTGCATGGATCATTTTTTTCTTTAGTTGTCTCTGTTCCAAAATAAGTGTCAACTTTAGTAGTAGTACAAATTTGTACTAAAGTTTGCATAAAGTTGAGACACTTATTTTGGAACGGAGGGGGTACATATTGGCTATGATCTGTAAATCATTGAGATGCAATAGCATGCATGTTAGTCTCCTTTGTATTTGATGAAATGTTGCAACGGGCAACCTTGGACGCAAGATACATGAAACAGAAGCTGGAAGCTTCATAGCATTGTACAAATTTATCTCGTTGATAAATTACAGTACGTACTATACTAGTACTATGTAAAGAGTTAGGTGTCGCACGGTGTCCAGAAAATATGGTGATAGTGTGAGGTGGGCCATGTAATCACTGAGCCTGCATGTTTTCACTGCTCTCGCACTCCTCCGCTAAGAATGGAGAAAATTGTAATCTAGTAGTACCTCCTTTTGCCGAAAGCGTTGGACATCCAACAGTCCTACCACCTCAATAATAATGACCAATGAGCCGTCAAATCACATAGACCCAGCAGTAAGTTGGACGGACGAAGCAACCATCACTCTTGAATCCGCTTCTCCCTTCAACGCGGGCGCCAGTGAGAGGTCGCGTCCGCTCTGCCCGGGCATGAATGTGGCACCGATTCTTTGGAGCGGCGCTGACCGTTTCGGGCGGGAAGCGCGTGCGGGCGATGGAGGGGCTTTGGGTGGGCCAGGCTGGTCAGGAGCGGGTGTGGCAGCTGTCCCGCCTGTCCTGACCGAACGCCCGGAAACGAGAGGATGCACCGACTCTCACGGCTAAATCGTACACTACACACCATCCCTCTGCAGGAGTAGGTCGATGTGTCGCTCTCTCTAACACACACATGTTGTTAAACACACACACACACACGCCGAGGTAAAATGAGTCTATATCTCAATTAATGAAGACTTGCATGTTACCATCCATATGTTACTACCTACTATGAAAGTAGTAACATATGCAAGTTACTAGTCCAAGTTACTCACCACTATGACCAGCCTAGCAATGTGTAACACCCCGGATGTAACTTTCCATATTTGTAAACTCTTGCCATTTTCGGCTATGTGTTATGATATTCCCTCCGTGGTCGGGTTTTGTTTGTCGTTTTGCATTTTGTTCACGTCATGCATTTCATATCATGTCATCATGCGCATTGCATTTGCATACGTGTTCGTCTCATGCATCCGAGCATTTTCCCCGTTGTCCGTTTTGCAATCCGGCGCTCCTATCTCCTCCGATGCACCCCTCTTGTTTTCTTTCATGTGCGGGTGTCAAACTTTCTCGGAATGGACCGAGGCTTGTCAAGTGGCCTTAGTATACCATCGGTAGACCACCGGTCAAGTTTCGTTCCATTTGGAGGTCGTTTGGTACTCCAACGGTTAACCCGGCATCCGCAAAGTCCATTTGTGTGTTGCAGCAAACCCCCCTCTCTAAACAGCCCAAAACCCACCAAACTCTCTTCCATGCTGTAGGTCGTTCGATCACGATCGTGTGGGCGAAAACTGCACCTCATTTGGACTCTCCTAGCTCCCTCTACCTATTTATATGTGACCCTCCCGAAAAACGAACGCAGACGAAACCCTAGAAATTTCCCTCCGCGCCGCCGGACGCGTCCGCCGTCGGCCGGACACGTCCGCCGCCGCAGCCGACCTCTCCCACGCCGCCACGTGGCAGCCGCGCCGCCGCCCGTACCCCGCACCACCGCGGCCCGCCGGCCCATCTGCGGCCCT
>NC_057811.1:310408936-310418636 GCF_018294505.1 Triticum aestivum | reverse complement strand
CACGCCTCGCCGCCCGCCGGCTCCCTCGCCGGTGAGCTCCGCCGCCCCGCGCCCCTTCTCCTCCTTCCTCTCTCTCTCTCTCAGGCCTCTCTCCCTCTCTCTCAGATCTCTCTCTCTCTACAGCGAGCGCCGGCCGCCGTCTCCTCCTCTCCCATCGCCGGCGACGAACTCCTCGATCCAGATCCACTGTACTCCCGTACGTTGACTTTCCCGGACCCCCGAAATCTTCCAAGTCTTTACTTCTTACAGCATGTGCCCCTGTTCAACAGTGCATAACTCCCTGCATATAGCTCCGTTTCGTGCGTGTAGTATGTCAAATTGTTCGCCTCGTGATGCTCTACATTTTGTTCAATTGCACCATGTTCATTAGAGGCCATCTTGATGCCCAAATCTCTGTTGCAAGAGTGCTAGTTGCTGTTATCTGCTGGTTCTTATCAGAACTTGGAGATTTGTTATTTTTGTATCATTTAATCTTTGCATCTTATGGGCATGAGCTCTACATGTGTTTTGTTGTATGCCATGCCATCTTTCCAGTGGTGCATGCCATGTATTTGTGTGAACTCTGTGGTGACTAGAACAAGCATGCAAACTAGGCTCCGTAATGTTTCTGATTTCAGGGACAGTGATTTCTCCAAGTCCTTGTCTGCTGTTATTTTGTTGCCATGTAAACTTGATGCTACAGAGAGATCCATGCACATTTTGGAGATGTTCATTAAGGATGTTTTGTAGATATTATTGAAATTGATCCATTACTGCCCTTGTTTGCAATTATGGAGTGCCATAGCATGACTCAATCTTGCTCTACTTTTGCTATAAAATATTTCTGGCAGATTGTTTACGTGTTATTCAATTTTGCCAAGCTTATTGTAGTTGATCCATACATGCTATGCTTTTGCTCTTGCCATGGTTAGCTTCATAAACATGCCATATTGCTGTAGGTATGCCAGTTTTGTCATGCATTGCCTTGTGGTGAGTGCATCAAGCTCACCAACATGCCTTCATATTATTGTTTCTGCCATGCTCTGTTTTCTGCCAAGTCTGAAACCTGTTAACGAAACTTGCTATGTTTACGTGGTTGCCATCATATCTTCTGGTCCTTTTTGGCTTAAGGTCAGTAAGGGACTTTTGTCATATGCATTTAGTAGAACACTGCCATGCCTTCTTTTGCTATGTTAACTTCCTGTAGCATGTTGATTTCGTGCTCTGAACATTGCTACCTGATACTGTTTTCTGCATGTCCAGTAATTTCACCAAGTCTGTGATCCTGTTATCTTTTGCACTTTTGCCATGCTTGTTTGAGCTTGTTATGTTGTGAACTAGCCGTAGCTCAGTGTTTATCTTTTGTCAAGAATCTCCTGTAGATTACTGTCATATGCTTTGTTGCTATGTTGGAGTGCTGTAGTATTGTTGCTTGTTGCATTTTAAGTGCTATCATGCTGTTAATCGCAGATTCGTGTCATTCTTGTTTTGCTTGCCATTTGCAAACCGTGCATCCGTTTCCGGTGATCTTTATATCGATTTCGACCGAAATCATCTCATCTTTCCAGTGGCATGCTTGGTTTGCTAAGTTACTGCCTTGTTCATCATTTTTCTTCCGGAGCACGCATACGCATCGCATATCATATCTTGCATATCATTCATGTATTGCATCATGTTGCTTGTGCATTTCTCGTGATTGATTGTGGTTCCGTTGCTTGTGTTCTTGTCTTGGGTAGAGCTGGGAGATGAGTTCGTGAACGAGGAACCTGTTGAGTACGCTTACGAGGATCAAGCTTTCGACAACTCTGAGAACCTTGCAGGCAAGATGACCACCCCTCGAAATCACTTCTATCTTTGCTTTGCTAGTTGTTCGCTCTATTGCCATGATGCGCTACCTATCACTTGCTATATCATGTCTCCCATTTTGCCATGTCAGCCCCTAACCATCCTTTCCTAGCAAACCGTTGTTTGGCTAAGTTACCGCTTTTGCTCAGCCCTTCTTATAGCGTTGCTAGTTGCAGGTGAAGTTGAAGTGTGTTCCATGTTGGAACATGGGTATGTTGGGATATCACAATATCTCTTATTTAATTAATGCATCTATATATTTGGTAAAGGGTGGAAGGCTCGGCCTTATGCCTGGTGTTTTGTTCCACTCTTGCCGCCCTAGTTTCTGTCTTACCGGTATTATGTTCCTTGAGTTTGCTTTCCTTACGCGGTTGGGTGATTTATGGGACCCCCTTGACAGTTCGCCTTGAATAAAACTCCTCCAGCAAGGCCCAACCTTGGTTTTACCATTTGCCACCTAAGCCTTTTCCCCCGGGTTTTCGCGAGCCCGAGGGTCATCTTATTTTAACCCCAGGCCAGTGTTCCTTTGAGTGCTTGTCCAAACTAGAGCACCGTGCGGGACCGACCCTTGGCAACTTGGGTTATGTTGGTACCTGTACGCTTCGCTCATCCGTTGTGCCCTGAGAACGAGATATGTGCAGCTCCTATCGGGATTTTGTCGGCACATTCGGGGGCTTTGCTGGTCTTGTTTTACCATTGTCGAAATGTCTTGTAAACCGGGATTCCGAGACTGATCGGGTCTTTCCGGGAGAAGGTTTATCCTTCCTTGACCGTGAGAGCTTATGATGGGCTAAGTTGGGACACCCCTGCAGGGTATTATCTTTCGAAAGCCGTGCCCGCGGTTATGAGGCAGATGGGAATTTGTTAATGTCCGGTTGTAGAGAACTTGTCACTTGACCCAATTAAAATACATCAACTGCGTGTGTAGCCGTGATGGTATCTTCTCGGCGGAGCCCGGGAAGTGAACACGGTCTGAGTTATGTATGACATAAGTAGGAGTTCAGGATCACTTCTTGGTCATTGCTAGATGACGACCGTTCCGTTGCTTCTCTTCTCGCTCTCTTTTGCGTATGTTAGCCACCATATATGCTTATTGCCGCTGCATCTCCACCTCTTTACACCATCCTTTCCTATAAGCTTAAATAGTCTTGATCTCGCGGGTGTGAGATTGCTGAGTCCTCGTGACTCACAGATTCTACCAAAACAGTTGCAGGTGCCGACGATGCCAGTGCAGATGATGGGATCGATCTCAAGTGGGAGTTCGATGAGGAACGTGGTCGTTACTATGTGTCTTTTCCCGATGATCAGTGGTGGAGCCCAGTTGGGACGATCGGGGATCTAGCATTTGGGGTTATCTTATTTTCATCTGGATTTTGACAGTAGTCGGTCTATATGTGTGTATTTTGGATGATGTATGAATTATATTTATGTATTGTGTGAAGTGGCGATTGTAAGCCAACTCTTTATCCCATTCTTGTTCATTACATGGGATTGTGTGAAGATGACCCTTGTTGCGACAAAACCACAATGCGGTTATGCCTCTAAGTCGTGCCTCGACACGTGGGAGATATAGCCGCATCGTGGGCGTTACAAGTTGGTAATCAGAGCCATCCCCGACTTAGGAGCCCCATGCTTGATCGAATCGCTGGCGTTGTTGAGTCTAGAACAAAAAATGTTTTGAGTCTTAGGATTATATATATCGGAGAGTAGGATTCTTTTTACTCCTCAACCCCTTCGTCGCTCTGGTGAGGTCTCCTGACGTAGAAGTTGTACTTTTCTCTCCTCAAATTTCACTAAAAAAATTTTTAGGATCACGCGGGTATCTTGGAATCGTTCCGATGGTTTTGTGACAAGAACATTGTTCTTGGTGCCTCCTGACGTTTAGGGGTTGTGGCAGTGTCCCGGGGAGTTGAGCTCCGAGGTGTTGTCGTCACAATTTTATCGTTGCAGTTCGGGAATACCTGAGTTTCGCCGACATCGAAATCTCTTTTATGCAGTTGTTGGTGAGATCACCTCGACGCCACCCAGTACTGGGGCGGGAGTTCGGGAGTATTGCCATAACTCGTATAACAGATGTTTTTCGAAGGTTGAGGTAAACGATTTCCGAAGGTTTCTTGGTTATGTGTTGACGGATGGATACAGCTGGATCTAGGGATTGCTAGTTTCGGTGATATATTTTGTGTCCCCTGTATCCCCAACACCAGATTGCATAACCAGAAAGTTTCGGGAGTTTATAAGTGGGAATTCTAGTAGCTCTTAGGATATCTTTCCGACAGACGCATGATATGAGATTGGGGTTCGACGTCTAGTGGTCCGCCCGTACACGGTTGGTTTTACAGTGGTCTCGTAGTGTCTTAAAGAGTCCTTGGCTATGCCGACTCGGGGACGCTTCGTATGTCATGTGCACAGCCTTGTACATGATGGTGCTGTACGATTGAGCCCGTGTGGGCCCCACCACGAAAACTTCGGACGAAATTTCTATCATATGTTTGTTCCAGCTTATTCTGCAAGCCAATACTTTGTTTTGTTTTGAATTGTGATATTCGAGTTGCTTCGAAGTCATATGTTGATTCATATCTTTTCAAGTGGCTTCTCAATTTAATGGAAGTGTGATGATTTACTATGGAATTCATTCGTCCATCTTCGTTCGAATGTTTATTGTGAAGACTATATGTTGCAATTTCTATCCGTTGATTCTACTTGTCAATTTGTCTATCAAGATGCTAACGGATGTCACCCTCTTCAGGATGGCTCTGCCAACGCGTCAGAATCCGGATCGCAATGAAGGGAGTTAAGCGAACCCTCCGCCACCACCTCTGCCTCCGGAGGCATGGCAAGCTATCATGGCAGCCACCAACGCCAATGCTCAGATGATTCTGCAGCTCTTGCAAGAACGCACCCAAGGGCAAGGCAATCAAGGCAATCAAGGTCAAGGCAACAATCAGCCTCACTTCGCTACACTCAACCAGTTTCTCGCAAATCAGCCCAAGTCTTTCAGCTACTGTGCCGAGGCCACGGATGCCGATGATTGGCTCGTGGACATCAACAAGCATTTTGAATGTAGCAATGTCAGGCCTGAGGACTATGTCAAGTTTGCTTCTTTTCAGCTCAAGGACCAAGCTGCTGATTGGTTTCAACAATACAAAGATTCCAGAGGAGGTCGTGTGATCACTTGGACTGACTTCTGTCGGGACTTCAAAGCGCACCACATTCCACAAAGTGTTGTTGAGAGCAAGCGTGAGGAGTTCCGCAATCTCAAGCAAGGCAACATGTTCGTGTATCAATACAACATCCAGTTTCAGAAACTTGCTCGCTTCGCTAAACAAGACGTTCCTGATGAAAAGAGCATGATCTATCACTTCAGAGGTGGCCTTAGAGAGGATCTGCAGTTAGCTCTCGTTCTTGTTGAGCCTACTCAGTTTGATCAATTCTACAACATGGCACTGAAGCAAGAGGCTGCTCAGCTCAAGTGTGAGGCTTCTAAGAAGAGACTCAGAGACGCAGTTCAGTCTTCTTCTTCCTCACTTGTGGCAGCTAAGCAACAGAAGTTCTGGTTGCCTCCTCCTCCTCCGTTTCGTCAGCCTTACCAACAGAAGAACAAAGGTGGCCATGGTTCTTCCAACTCTTCCAACTCGGGCTATCAGAACAAGTCTCAGAATCAAGCTCAAAAGTCCAATGCTCCTTATCACCGTCCACTCTCAGAGGTGACTTGCAACAAGTGTCAGCAGAAAAGTCACTATGCTAACAAGTGCTTCAACCAAAGGCGCCTGCCTCCTCCTCCTCCTGTCAGATCTTCCAGCAATGCAGTGGTCAAGCATAATCCAAAGTCTGCAAAGGTGAACATGATGAATGCAGCTCAAGTGGAGGAATCTACTGATGTGATAATGGGTAATCTTCCTGTTAATGATATTCCTGCAAAAGTCTTATTTGATACTGGTGCATCGCTTTGTTTCATGTCAAGACCGTTTTTTGCCAAGCATGAATTCACTTGGTCTTATCTGGATAAACCATTGGGTGTTGTTTCTCCGGGAAAGTCAATGAGAGCCAACTCGATAGTTCCGGATGTTTCCATCAAGATGGGAAACTATAAATTTCTATCTTCTCCAGTTGTTCTTGGCGACTCGGATATTGATCTAATTCTCGGGATGGACTGGCTTTCTAAGCACAAGGCTCAACTTGATTGTGCTGCCGGGGAAATTCAATTGACACACTCTTCTGAGGATGTTATCATTTATGCCACTCGTGATGAAACCATTCGGTTTTTTCTCTCAATGAGAAGGGCGAATTGAATGCCATCTCGCAAATTCCAGTCATTTGTGAGTATCAAGATGTCTTTCCAGAAGAGCTTCCGGGTATGCCTCCTCACCGGCCAGTTGAGTTCGTTATCGATCTAGAGCCTGGCACTGAACCCGTTTGCAAGTGTCCATACAAGCTTGGACCCAACGAGCTGAAGGAACTGAAGAAACAGCTCGATGAACAAGAGCGTCTGGGTTTGATCAGACCGAGTTCTTCTCCGTGGGTTGTGGTGTTCTTTTTGTAAAGAAGAAGGATGGCACGGACCAACTTTGTGTCGACTACCGTCCATTGAACAAGAAGACAATCAAGAACAAGTATCCACTTCCCAACATCAATGAGCTATTCGAGCAACTCAAAGGTGCTAAAGTATCCTCCAAGCTTGACCTTCATATGGGTTATCATCAGATTCGCATTCGTGAAGAAGATATTCCCAAGACAGCATTCAGAACAAGTTTTGGTTCTTATGAATATACTGTCGTGTCTTTCGGCCTTGTCAATGCTCCTCCAGTATTCTCTCGAATGATGAATTTCATCTTCAACCCATATACCAATGAATTCGTCCTGGTGTATCTCGATGATATCTTGGTCTTCTCCAAGAATAAGAAGGATCATGCCAAACATTTGCGATTGGTGCTCGACAAGCTCAGAGAGTATAAATTCTATGCGAAGTTCTCCAAATGTGAGTTTTGGCTCGATGAAGTTCTTTTCCTTGGTCACATCATCTCTGCCAAGGGCATCGCTGTTAACCCCGAGAAGGTGTCCGCAATTGTGAATTGGGAACCTCCTCAGAATGTCAAGCAGCTCCGCAGTTTTCTTGGTCTTGCAAGCTTTTGCCGAAGATTCGTTGAGAATTTCTCCAAGATTGCAAAGCCTCTTTCCAACCTCCTCCAGAAGCATGTGAAGTATGTCTGGTCTCCTGAGTGTGACGTTGCTTTCAACACTCTCAAAGAGAAACTCGTCACCGCTCCTGTCTTAACTCCTCCTGATGAATCCAAGCCATTTGAAGTTTTCTGTGATGCTTCTCTCCAAGGTCTCGGTGCTGTGTTAATGCAAGAGAAGAAAGTTGTGGCCTATACCTCTCGTCAGTTGAAGCCCAATGAGAAGAACTACCCCACTCATGATCTTGAGTTGGTGGCAGTTGTCCATGCATTAATAACGTGGCGACATCTCTTGTTGGGAAGACAAGTGGACATTTTCACCGATCACAAGAGTCTCAAGTACATCTTCACTCAGCCCAACCTCAACCTCAGGCAGGCTCGATGGGTCGAAATGATTCAAGAGTACAATCCGAGTATTCAATATACTCCAGGCAAGGCAAATGTCATTGCAAATGCTTTGAGCAGGAAGGCTTATTGCAACAGCTTAATTCTGAAGCCATTCCAACCGGATCTTTGTGAAGCTTTCCGCAAGCTGAATCTCCAAGTTGTTCCTCAAGGCTTCCTTGCCAACCTCATAGTCTCTCCTACTTTGGAAGATCAGATTCGTGAGGCACAACTCCTTGATGCCATGGTGAAGAAGGTGAAACGTGGTATCGACAAGGGTCTTTCCAAATACAAGTGCTATCGCATTGATGACAGAGACACTTTATTCTTCGAGGACCGGATTGTGGTTCCTAAAGGTGATCTAAGGAAAGTCATAATGAACGAGGCGCACAATTCTCTCCTTTCCATTCATCCTGGAAGTACGAAGATGTACCATGACCTCAAGCTGTCGTATTGGTGGACTCGAATGAAGCGAGAAATTGCGCAATTCGTGAATGAATGTGATGTCTGTCGAAGGGTGAAAGCAGAACACCAACGACCAGCTGGTCTCCTCCAACCTCTTGCTATCCCAGAACGGAAGTTTGATCATATCGAAATGGACTTCGTGACTGGTTTTCCAAAGTCCAAGCGTGGAAATGATGCTATCTTCGTTGTCATCGACAAGCTTTCTAAAGTGGCTCATTTCCTTCCAATCAAAGAATCTATCACAGCAGCTCAGTTGGCAGAGCTATACACCTCCAGAATTGTCTCCTTGCACGGCATTCCACAATTGATTTCTTCAGATCGTGGAAGCATCTTCACCTCTAAGTTCTGGGACTCCTTCCAGAAGGCCATGGGCACAAACATTCGCTTCAGCACAGCTTTCCATCCTCAAACTAGTGGCCAAGTCGAGCGAGTCAACCAAATTCTTGAAGATATGCTCAGGGCTTGTGTCATTTCCTTTGGCATGAAATGGGAAGATTGTCTTCCATATGACGAATTCTCCTACAACAACAGCTTCCAAGCGAGTTCGGGCAAGGCCCCATTCGAGATTCTCTATGGCAGAAAGTGTCGTACTCCTCTCAATTGGTCAGAGACTGGTGAACGCCAACTTCTTGGCAATGACTTAATCACAGAAGCTGAAGAAATGTGTAAAGTCATCCGTGATAATCTCAAAGCCGCGCAATCGCGCCAGAAGAGTTACTATGATAGTAAGCACCGTGATTTGACTTTCGAGATCGGAGATCATGTCTACCTCCACGTCTCTCCAATGAAAGGCACTCGTCGCTTCGGTATCAAAGGGAAGCTTGCCCCTAGATACGTGGGTCCTTTCAAGATCATTGGGAAAAGAGGCGACCTCGCCTATCAACCTGAGCTTCCTTCCAACTTCGCGAACGTGCACGATGTGTTCCACGTGTCACAGCTCCGCAAGTGCTTCAAGACGCCTGAGCGCACTATCAACTTCGAAGAGATTGACCTCCAAGAAGATTTGTCTTATCATGAGCACCCCGTTGCTATTCTTGAAGAAACTGAGCGCAAGACTCGCAACAAGTCAATCAAATTCCTGAAAGTGAAGTGGTCGCACCATTCCGACCGGGAAGCCACCTGGGAACGCGAGGACCATCTCCGTTCCGAATATCCAGAGTTCTTTCAGTCCTAGATCTCGGGACGAGATCCTCTTGTAGTGGTGGAGTGTTGTAACACCCCGGATGTAACTTTCCACATTTGTAACTCCGACTCTTGCCATTTTCGGCTATGTGTTATGATATTCCCTCCGTGGTCGGGTTTTGTTTGTCATTTTGCATTTTGTTCATGTCATGCATTTCATATCATGTCATCATGCGCATTGCATTTGCATACGTGTTCGTCTCATGCATCCGAGCATTTTCCCCGTTGTCCGTTTTGCAATCCGGCGCTCCTATCTCCTCCAGTGCACCCCTCTTGTTTTCTTTCGTGTGCGGGTGTCAAACTTTCTCGGAATGGACCGAGGCTTGTCAAGTGGCCTTAGTATACCATCGGTAGACCACCGGTCAAGTTTCGTTCCATTTGGAGGTCGTTTGGTACTCCAACGGTTAACCGGGCATCCGCAAAGTCCATTTGTGTGTTGCAGCAAACCCCCCTCTCTAAACAGCCCAAAACCCACCAAACTGTCTTCCATGCTGTAGGTCGTTCGATCACGATCGTGTGGGCGAAAACCGCACCTCATTTGGACTCTCCTAGCTCCCTCTACCTATTTATATGTGACCCTCCCGAAAAACGAACGCAGACGAAACCCTAGAAATTTCCCTCCGCGCCGCCGGACGCGTCCGCCGTCGGCCGGACACGTCCGCCGCCACAGC
>NC_057811.1:310398519-310408568 GCF_018294505.1 Triticum aestivum | reverse complement strand
CCCCTTCTCCTCCTTCCTCTCTCTCTCTCTCTCTCAGGCCTCTCTCCCTCTCTCTCAGATCTCTCTCTCTCTCTCTCTCTACAGCGAGCACCGGCCGCCGTCTCCTCCTCTCCCGTCGCCGGCGACGAACTCCTCGATCCAGATCCACTGTACTCCCGTACGTTGACTTTCCCGGACCCCCGAAATCTTCCAAGTCTTTACTTCTTACAGCATGTGCCCCTGTTCAATAGTGCATAACTCCCTGCATATAGCTCCGTTTCGTGCGTGTAGTATGTCAAATTGTTCGTCTCGTGATGCTCTACATTTTGTTCAATTGCACCATGTTCATTAGAGGCCATCTTGATGCCCAAATCTCTGTTGCAAAAGTGCTAGTTGCTGTTATCTGCTGGTTCTTATCAGAACTTGGAGATTTGTTATTTTTGTATCATTTAATATGTGCATCTTATGGGCATGAGCTCTACATGTGTTTTGTTGTATGTCATGCCATCTTTCCAGTGGAGCATGCCATGTATTTGTGTGATCTCTGTGGTGACTAGAACAAGCATGCAAACTAGGCTCCGTAATGTTACTGGTTTCAGGGACAGTGATTTCCCAAGTCCTTGTCTGCTGTTATTTTGTTGCCATGTAAACTTGATGCTACAGAGAGATCCATGCACATTTTGGAGATGTTCAGTAAGGATGTTTTGTAGATATTGTCGTAATTATTTTGTTGCCATGTAAACTTGATGCTACAGAGAGATCCATTCCTGCCCTTGTTTGCAATTATGGAGTGCCATAGCATGACTCAATCTTGCTCTACTTTTGCTATAAAATATTTCTGGCAGATTGTTTACGTGTTATTCAATTTTGCCAAGCTTATTGTAGTTGATCCATACATGCTATGCTTTTGCTCTTGCCATGGTTAGCTTCATAAACATGCCATATTGCTGTAGGTATGCCAGTTTTGTCATGCATTGCCTTGTGGTGAGTGCATCAAGCTCACCAACATGCCTTCATATTATTGTTTCTGCCATGCTCTGTTTTCTGCCAAGTCTGAAACCTGTTAACGAAACTTGCTATGTTTACGTGGTTGCCATCATATCTTCTGGTCCTTTTTGGCTTAAGGTCAATAAGGGACTTTTGTCATATGCATTTAGTAGAACACTGCCATGCCTTCTTTTGCTATGTTAACTTCCTGTAGCATGTTGATTTCGTGCTCTGAACATTGCTACCTGATACTGTTTTCTGCATGTCCAGTAATTTCACCCAGTCTGTGATCCTGTTATCTTTTGCACTTTTGCCATGCTTGTTTGAGCTTGTTATGTTGTGAACTAGCCGTAGCTCAGTGTTCATCTTTTGTCAAGCATCTCCTGTAGATTACTGTCATATGCTTTGTTGCTATGTTGGAGTGCTGTTGCATTGTTGCTTGTCGCAGATTCGTGTCATTCTTGTTTTGCTTGCCATTTGCAAACCGTGCATCCGTTTCCGGTGATCTTTATATCGATTTCGACCGAAATCATCTAATATTTCTAGTGGCATGCTTGGTTTGCCAAGTTACTGCCTTGTTCATCATTTTTCTTCCGGAGCACGCATACGCATCGCATATCATATCTTGCATATCATTCATGTATTGCATCATGTTGCTTGTGCATTTCTCGTGATTGATTGTGGTTCCGTTGCTTGTGTTCTTGTCTTGGGTAGAGCCGGGAGACGAGTTCGTGAACGAGGAACCTGTTGAGTACGCTTACGAGGATCAAGCTTTCGACAACTCTGAGAACCTTGCAGGCAAGATGACCACCCCTCGAAATCACTTCTATCTTTGCTTTGCTAGTTGTTCGCTCTATTGCCATGCTGCGCTACCTATCACTTGCTATATCATGTCTTCTATTTTGCCATGTCAGCCCCTAACCATCCTTTCCTAGCAAACCGTTGTTTGGCTAAGTTACCGCTTTTGCTCAGCCCTTCTTATAGCGTTGCTAGTTGCAGGTGAAGTTGAAGTTTGTTCCATGTTGGAACATGGATATGTTGGGATATCACAATATCTCTTATTTAATTAATGCATCTATATATTTGGTAAAGGGTGGAAGACTCGGCCTTATGCCTGGTGTTTTGTTCCACTCTTGCCGCCCTAGTTTCTGTCTTACCGGTATTATGTTCCTTGAGTTTGCGTTCCTTACGCGGTTGGGTGATTTATGGGACCCCCTTGACAGTTCGCCTTGAATAAAACTCCTCCAGCAAGGCCCACCCTTGGTTTTACCATTTGCCACCTAAGCCTTTTCCCCCGGGTTTTCGCGAGCCCGAGGGTCATCTTATTTTAACCCCGGGCCAGTGTTCCTCTGAGTGCTGGTCCAAACTAGAGCACCGTGCGGGACCGTCCCTTGGCAACTTGGGTTATGTTGGTACCTGTACGCTTCGCTCATCCGTTGTGCCCTGAGAACGAGATATGTGCAGCTCCTATCGGGATTTGTCGGCACATTCGGGGGCTTTGCTGGTCTTGTTTTACCATTGTCGAAATGTCTTGTAAACCGGGATTCCGAGACTGATCGGGTCTTTCCGGGAGAAGGTTTATCCTTCCTTGACCGTGAGAGCTTATGATGGGCTAAGTTGGGACACCCCTGCAGGGTATTATCTTTCGAAAGCCGTGCCCGCGGTTATGAGGCAGATGGGAATTTGTTAATGTCCGGTTGTAGCGAACTTGTCACTTGACCCAATTAAAATACATCAACTGCGTGTGTAGCCGTGATGGTCTCTTCTCAGCGGAGCCCGGGAAGTGAACACGGTCTGAGTTATGTATGACGTAAGTAGGAGTTCAGGATCACTTCTTGGTCATTGCTAGATGACGACCGTTCCGTTGCTTCTCCTCTCGCTCTCTTTTGCGTATGTTAGCCACCATATATGCTTATTGCCGCTGCAGCTCCACCTCTTTACACCATCCTTTCCTATAAGCTTAAATAGTCTTGATCTCGCGGGCGTGAGATTGCTGAGTCCTCGTGACTCACAGATTCTACCAAAACAGTTGCAGGTGCCGACGATGCCAGTGCAGATGATGGGATCGATCTCAAGTGGGAGTTCGATGAGGAACGTGGTCGTTACTATGTGTCTTTTCCCGATGATCAGTAGTGGAGCCCAGTTGGGACGATCGGGGATCTAGCATTTGGGGTTATCTTATTTTCATTTGGATTTTGACAGTAGTCGGTCTATATGTGTGTATTTTGGATGATGTATGAATTATATTTATGTATTGTGTGAAGTGGCGATTGTAAGCCAACTCTTTATCCCATTCTTGTTCATTACATGGGATTGTGTGAAGATGACCCTTCTTGCGACAAAACCACAATGCGATTATGCCTCTAAGTCGTGCCTCGACACGTGGGAGATATAGCCGCATCGTGGGCATTACACAATGTAACCAAACGCTCCTTACTCTGCCGTATTATCTCCCCCGGAAACCCAATGCATGGAGCGCAACTACGTTGATGCATGCGAGTTAATACGTGGCCCTGCATGGTAGCTAAAACGGAATCTCTTAGTTGTTGTGATTAATTGTTGCGTTTAGAGACAGAAATCAGGGCTTTGATTGGAGGAAGGACCGGTCAAGTTTCTCCTTCTCCTCCAATCTGCTTGCACCTCGTTTTGAAAAAAAATCTGCTTGCACCTTGGTCTCGCTGCACCTTCTAACATGACTTATTACACCTAGACGGAGGGAGTAGTACGAGATACGGTGGCACACTGACTTAGGTCGAATACATGTGCCCAAAATTGTGTGCATGTTATAATACAGATTCACTTAAAATAGTACGTGACCGAACAAAGGGATCAATTGGACAGTGTTCACGAGCAGTAGCGAGATGTGTGAGGTAAGATACACCGCTGGCGCTTTTAATTTTTCTTATTAATTTGTTTGTTTCACCCTCTGACTGGTGGGACCCAACGTACTACATGGAGAAAAGTAAGGTGACTAAGGCTGCATTATTTCTGTACTACCAACACTGCTTTAAATCCCAAAAGACCTTACCACCAAAGCAACATGACACGATTATGATTTAAATCCCAATGAATCACACGCAAAAAAAACACGGCATGCTTGTCACACGAATGCAGGAATGTATTAAAGGTTATTTTCCTCTCGTTAAACATAATGTGGGGGTGGTGTGGCTGGTTAGCCTGTTCGCTCATCAAACTTGAGGTCTCGGGTTCGATAACTACACTTGAGCATAATTTTGTTTTTGTTCGACTTCTTTCTTCCACCCAATGACAGGTAGGCCCCGCATGACATAGAGAGAAAGTGATCTGGGGCGGTGCCAGGAGGATTGTTTGACTGGTCAAAATGCATGGATACGGAGCTATACGATCTCGTAGTGACCGTATAATCTGTCGGCGTTCTGGGAACGGGGGTCCCCAGACTTGCCTGCCTGCGGCCCACGGCGTGGCTAAGCCAGCAGGCCGTACGGCCCATCTTCATCAACAAGGCATCCAAGACCCTCGCGAGGGGCCAAGCCTCGCGAGGCGGACGACGCAAGACCTCCTAAGGAGTGGCCTAGTCAGGCAGGGTCACGAGGAGCGGAGATATCAAGGCAGGGTAAACCTCACGAGGCTCTCATGACGTGAGCCATGACGATCGGCGCCAGGCGGGCGCCAGGTGTTGTGGTTCTAAGTCTGACAGTAGAATGGGGGGTAGGTATGTAGAGGCAAGATCCTAGCTATGGAGAAGTTGTACGCATGAGTTTTACAAGTTCAGACCCTTCTCGGAGGAAGTAACAGCCCTACGTCTCGGTGCCCGGAGGCGGTCGACTGGATTATATGCGTGTGTGTACAGGGGGTGCGAACCCTTGTGCATGTGGAGGGGGTGGCTTATATAAAGTGCGCCAGGACCCCAGCCAGCCCACGTTACAAGGGTTTTAAGGTACATCAAGAGGGGGCGTTACTGGTAACGCTGGTAATAAAGAGACATAATGACCATTAAAGCTACGACGTAATGACCGACCGTTGTAGTACGGAGTGGCTTTAGATCTTCTGTCGGTCGAGTGATAGTCTCCATGGTCGAGTGACTTCAAGTCTGTCGAGTGGAATGCTTCATGGTCAAGTGGATGATGATTCTTCTTCGAATGCTTCTGGTTCTAGGGTGATGTCCTTGGGGAGGGTATCTTGGACAGGTCTATGACCCTACCCTAGGTGCATAGCTTCATCATTAGCCCCCGAATGGATCAGGGTCTGAGTGGGGAAAGAGTTGAAAACACTGCCGACCCACTTTTCGCGCTTCAGGTGCATTTTGTACGGACTGACGAATCAATCGTGGTGGCGCCAACTTCTTTTTCAGTCGCCTTGGTCCATTCTTGGTTTTCGTCGAGTGAACTTTCAGCTAAAAGAACTTCGAGTGTTGATACAGAGAAGATCTTCCGTCTGACAAGTTGTTCAGCTGTCCGCAGATCTCGCGGGTTTCAAATTTTGGTAAGCGCGCGGGGCGGAGGAGGCCACAGTAATCGGGCTGGATAAGGCAGGGATGCCTCGATTTCTACGCCACCTTTTACGCCGCGTATCGCGCACGCGACTGTTGCGGGATTTGATAAGATTGCCCGGGCCTACATGTCAGTCACTCAGAAGCGACTCCATATAAGGCGCGGGGTTAGGGTTTTTTGAACAGTGCGTCTTCATTCTTCTCTTTTCCTCTCAGTTTTCTCCGCTACATCTGCTCCTGCGCCAGCGCCGCCCCTTTTGAGCTCTGCTCGCCGCGATGGGGAACTAGAAGACAGTGGCACTGGAGCGTGCGAAGAAGGCGACGGCGAAGGCGAAGGGGAAGAAGTCCAGCCGGGGCGGATCTTCCTCGAGGTCCGGCCTGCCGCCGGGATGGATCCAGGGCGACTGGATTTGCTCGGCGATCCGTCAGGACGACATCGACGACTTGGTCGAGGGGGACTGATCCCTCATGAATCGGCGCGACTTCCGGGGAACGAGACCGAGCCGCAGCTGCAGGAGGGTGAGTGCGTTCTCCTCGCTACTCACATCGACCGCGGGTTCTCCTTGCCTCCCCACCCTTTCTTTCGGGGTTTCTTAAACTTCTTTGGGGCGCAACTCCACCACTTTACCCCAAACACCATCGTGTATCTTGCTGCTTTCGTGTCTCTGTGCGAAAATTTCTTGGGTTGCCGACCCCACTGGGGCCTCTTCGAGCACATTTTCACATGTCGCTCCTAGTCGGTCAAAAAGGCCAATCTGAGTGACGAGAAGACAAAAGTGATCCAGATGTGTGGGGGTCTCGGGATTCAGATGAGGGGTAAAAGTTCCTTCCCAGCCATGATCCTTCTGGAGTCGGTCCGAGGGTGGCAGTCGACCTGGTTCTACTGCAAAGATCAGCCGACTCCAGGTCGGTCAACTAGACTTCCCCCTTTTTCCATGGCCCGAGTGGGGAAGCCCTCCGCCTTGAAGGTGATCCCGGAGGAGAAGGCACAAGTGAAGGTGTTGGTCGATTGAGTAGTTCAACTTGTCCGTGATGGGGTAACTGGTATGGATCTGCTGGAGGTCTTCCTCAGGCGACGCATTCAACCGCTTCAAGCTCGTGACCATCCGATGTGGATGTATTCGGGCACTGATGACACCACTCGGATCCATCCAGAAGAAGTCGACGAAGCTACATTGGAGGGGTGGCTGAGGAGTATCACTGGCAACAAAGATAACCCCAGGGGAGCCAGGAGAATTCCTCCACTCGACCAATCTTACGAAACAGACAAGGTCCAACTCTGAATTGCCGAGTGCTATCTTGATTTATCATACAACTGTTTATAGTCAATCGATTGACTTTGTCTTGCTTGTTGTCTTCTAGGCCCTGACTGAGATGTACTCGATGCCCAACGGGGAGCAGGAGCAGGACCCAGAGGGAGAGGCGAGCGGAGGCGAAAGCGGCGAGTTGCATTCTGACGGTGAAGGGGACGAGGAGAGCGACGATCCGAGTGATGAAGAGGAGTTTGACTCACCTCCCCGCAGGGAAAGGCGATCCAAGCTCACTCACGATCTCGCAAGCGCCCGCGACAAGGTAACCGTTCCGACTGGGCAGTCGTCAAAATGTCCTCGGACATCTTCTCCAGCACCGACTGAAAAGGCTCCGAAACAATCCAAGGTCGTACCGCAGAAGACTCGAAAGGCGCTGCCCAGAATCAAAATCGGCATCCCTGTCGCCTCTGCGTAAGTGACTTGTCTTCGGTTTTGCTCAAAATTATGTGTTGTTTGTTTTTCCTTGGTTTGACCAATCGAATCTTGAAACTAGCAGTGCCGCTACCTCTGGGACCTCTGCTTACAAAAATGAGGATGAGAACATGGAAGATGCGGTCACCTCCCGGCCAGGTATAATCTTTGCGATCTTGTGTTTGCTTTGTCGTTTGAACTGCAATATAACTAATCAAAGATGATCTTTTGGCGACTGATCTTTTATAGCTCCTCTCAACATTATTGACCTCCCCGACGACGACGAGGACGAGCCATAGAGGCCCTTGGTGAGGAGAAACAGGAAAACGTCCGCTGGCAAGACACCTCAGTCGACGCCGGTGGTGGAACCGGTAATCCAGGACGCCGGCGATGCCAATCGGGCTTCTGTCTCCTTCGCCATAGCGTCGTCGAGTGCTCAACCTTCGGCGTCAGCCGCACAGACTCCCATCGACCCACCATCCATTTTTGCTGTGCATCACGTCCCAGAGGACTAGGTGGGTGCTGCAAAAGAGGCTATACGCCAGGCGGGCATTATGATGGAGAAGATGAAGATGGTGCGGGAAGTCAGCCAAGCTGCTTATGATGCCAGCTCCGCTCTCCAGAGCAACGTCCAGGTTAGCAGATCGTCGGCTGACTCTTCTGGCTTGTTCTGTTAGGATATGGTACCTGAAAACTTTCTTTCAAAGAATCTTTGCATCTGTCTGCGCCTTGCATCTGTACACCCACTGGGTGTTTTGATTTGTCACTGAACAGACTCGCATTTTGAGCTGATAATGTTGTTGTCGATTGAATCTTTTGACCAGTGGGGGCACGCTGAGTGCACCCACTGGGTGTAGTCCCCGAGACCGTGGTTGACTGCGGGTAGTCGACTATGGTCTGAGAACAACCTTCTTTTTTTCTTTTCTTTTACACTCAACTTGGACAGACCGTGTCGAGTGAAAATTGAACCAGTGGGGGCACGCCAAGTGCACCCACTGGGTGTAGTCCCCGAGACTACTGTTGGATGTTTGATTCGGCAGTAGTCTTAGAATTTATTGAGTTTATCCTTTCACCTATTGACTGACTGTCCTTTGATTGCAGAAATCTTGTGACCTTGGAGCTCGTTTCGCTGATTTAGAGCAAAAGCAGATTCAGCTGAATCTTGATCTGGAGCTGGCCAAGAAGGACTTGCAGAAGGCCCAGGATGAAGCTGCTGGTAAAAGGAATTCGTTCGACTGTTTTGTTTCTGATCCAAGTGGCATTCGTTTCTTTTCTCTGAGCTTATCGTCGTTTCTTTCAGAAAAAATGAACCAAGCTCTGGCAAAGAAGGATCTGGACCTTGCAGCTGCGCAGAAAACAGCTGACGAGGAAACTGCACTCGCCGACCAGAAGCTGGCTTCAGTCGGCAAACTGGAGGAAGAGAATACCAAGCTGAAGACTGTTTTGAATGAAGCCAACAGGGAGGTGACTCGTCTGAAGAAGGACAAGGTATCCTTGAACGACAAGTTTGAAGAAACCGCCCGCAAGAGGAATGACTTGGAAAATTATCTGGGAGATCTTGCCAAGAAGCTGTTCATCATGCTTGAAGGTATTTTCTTTCTTCCGACTGACTTGTTGTTGTCGACTCGATGTACAATCATTGACTTGTCTTTGAATATGCATGCAGAATTTTGTCAGAACTTTGAAGAAGAGACTGGGCGTGTTGAGACAAGCTTGGACCCCATCAACTCTCCGGTGAAGGATGAAGCTGCCATGAACGTGCTCCGACTGGAATCCCGCGTCACTGGTGTCGTCGACTATCTTGCTCGCCTGAAGGTTGCGGTGTCAAGGATTGACACAGCACTCTGGCCAAGGGCGACTCTTCCGAATGACCTCGAGTCTTTGATGACTCGACTTAATGAGATCCCCAGTCGTGTGTAAGAATGGAAGAAGTCTTCTGCTCAGTGCGGCGCTGATGTGGCTCTGTCCCTGGTACGCGTCCACTGCAAAGAGGCACGAGAAGACAAGCTAGCAGCAATCAAGGTCGCCAATACCAAAAGGCACGACTTCCAATCCTTCATGGAGACCTTCATCACTGCTGCCACTCGGATTGCTGACGGAATTGATCTGGACGAGTTCGTTGATCCTGCTAGCCCACCTCCTGCGGAATGAACAAACTTTATGCCTCACTTTAAATTTGCCTTGGAATGCCGAGTGATTTTGTAATCGTTAAACTCCTTCGGGTTTGAAGCCCGAGTACTTCGATCCGTGGTTCGGAACTTTAGGATTTATCCGAACTTGTTTTATCTCTGAATATGCTCGTGTTTGCCATCGAGTGAATCTTGTTCTTCATTTGGAATAATCTTTATGCTTGAAATGCAGCTTTGAGGCAGTCGACATGCACCTTGTCGCCCTTACGGATGGGGATGGAGTGCACATTGTACTTGTGGCGCAGCTCCGAAGGAGAAGGTTGCAGTCGACCTGCACCTCGTCGTCCTTGCGGATAGGTACGAAGCGCACGGTGTACTTGTGGCGCGACTCCGAAGGAGAAGGTTGCAGTCAACCTCCACCTCGTCGTCCTTGCGGATAGGGATGGGCTTCAAACTTAGGCGAGTACTGGACTGCAGCTAAGCCTCCGAGTGGGAGGGTTGCTCACCACTCGGTAGGATTTTTCAAACTTAGGCGAGTACTGGACTGCAGCTAAGCCCCCGAGTGGGACGGTTGCTCACCACTCGGTAGGATTTTTCAAACTTAGGCGAGTACTGGACTGCAGCTAAGCCCCCGAGTGGGAGGGTTGCTCACCACTCGGTAGGATTTTTCAAACTTAGGCGAGTACTGGACTGCAGCTAAGCCCCCGAGTGGGAGGGTTGCTCACCACTCGGTAGGATTTTTCAAACTTAGGCGAGTACTGGACT
>NC_057811.1:310398144-310398441 GCF_018294505.1 Triticum aestivum | reverse complement strand
GGAGAAGGTTTCAAACTTAGGCGAGTACTGGACTGCATCTAAGCCCCCGAGTGGGAGGGTTGCTCACCACTCGGTAGGATTTTTCAAACTTAGGCGAGTACTGGACTGCAGCTAAGCCCCCGAGTGGGAGGGTTGCTCACCACTCGGTAGGATTTTCCAAACTTAGGCGAGTACTGGACTGCAGCTAAGCCCCCGAGTGGGAGGGTTGCTCACCACTCGGTAGGATTTTCCAAACTTAGGCGAGTACTGGACTGCAGCTAAGCCTCCGAGTGGGAGGGTTTCTCACCACTCGGTAGG
>NC_057811.1:310371153-310397872 GCF_018294505.1 Triticum aestivum | reverse complement strand
CAGCTAAGCCCCCGAGTGGGAGGGTTGCTCACCACTCGGTAGGATTTTTCAAACTTAGGCGAGTACTGGACTGCAGCTAAGCCCCCGAGTGGGAGGGTTGCTCACCACTCGGTAGGATTTTTCAAACTTAGGTGAAACGGATTCGCGGCTAAGCCCCCGAGTGGGAGGGTTGCTCACCACTCGGTAGGATTTTCAAACTTAGGCGAAACGGATTCACGGCTAAGCCCCCGAGTGAGAGGCTTGCTCATCACTCGGTAGGATTTTTCAAACTTAGGCAAAATGGATTCGCGGCTAAGTCACCCACTGGGGGATTTGAGACGCAAATATAAGCAACAACAATCGTTTAAGAAGACTGTAAAGCTCTTGTCTTTGATAAACAAACTACAAAGGTATTTCTTATTACATCTCATCAGAATGAGCACTTAAGTATAAAAGGGGCGGAGCAGCTCCGCATTCCAAGCCCGTGGCTCGTCTTTCTGATGCTCGACATTGTAAAGATGGTATGCCCCATTGTGGAGAACTCTGGTGACGATGAAGGGACCTTCCCAAGCAGGGGCGAGCTTGTTGGTTTCTGTTGATCCACTCGAAGAACCAAGTCTCCCTCTTGAAAGGCTCGACCTCTCATGTTTCTAGTGTGGAATCGACACAAGTCTTGTTGATAAATGGTCGACCGGATTAAAGCCTTCTCTCTTTCCTCTTCTAGGAGATCAACCGCGTCCTGCCGGGCCTGTTCTGCTTCATCTTCAGAGAAAAGCTCGACTCGGGGGGCATTGTGAAGCAAGTCACTCGGTAGAACAGCTTCAGCTCCATAGACCAAGAAGAACGGAGTTCGGCCAGTCGACCAATTGGGAGTTGTCCTCAATCCCCAAAGGACTGATGGAAGTTCATCGACCCAGGCGCCTGCTGCATGCTTGAGATCACGCATCAGTCGGGGTTTCGGTCCTAAGAGAATCAAGCCATTTGCTCTTTCCGCTTGTCCATTCGACTGGGGATGGGCGACTGAAGCATAGTCGACTCGTGTGCCTTGGGAAGCACTGAAAGCTCTGAACTCATCAGAATCGAAGTTCGACCCGTTGTCAGTGATGATGCTGTGCGGAACTCCATATCTGAATGTCAATTCTCTGATGAAGCTGACGGCAGTACTGGCTTCAAGATTCTTGATAGGCTTGGCTTCAATCCATTTGGTAAACTTGTCGACTGCTACAAGTACATGAGTGAAGCTGCTCCTACCAGTCCTCAGGGGTCCAACCATATCCAACCCCCAAACAGCAAAGGGCCAGACGAGTGGAATGGTCTTCAGGGCTGACGTAGGCTTGTGGGACATATTGGAGTAAAACTGGCAGCCTTCACATTTGTCGACTATATCTTTCGCCATTTCATTTGCTCGTGGCCAATAAAATCCAGCTCGGTATGCTTTGGCCACAATGGTCCGAGAGGACGCATGGTGGCCACAGGTCCCCGAGTGGATGTCGTTGAGGATCACTCGACCTTCTTCTGGTGTTATGCATTTCTGGCTAACTCCGGTTACATTATCACAGTAAAGGCTTTGGATCGACGAATGATCTGTCTAGCCTCCTCTTCATCCTCTGGGAGTTCCTTCCTAAGGATATACGCAATGTACGGCACTGTCCAGTCGGGAGTGATGACCAAAACCTCCATGATCAGGTCGACCATGGCTGGGACTTTGACTTCAGTCGGATATGTGGCACTCTTAGGCTGCGGGGCTTCTTCAGTGAAAGGATCTTCTTGAACTGAAGGTGTATGAATGTGTTCCAAAAATACATTGTTGGGAACGGCCTCCCTCTTGGAACCTATCTTTGCCAAATCATCGGCAGCTTGATTTTTCAGTCGGGGTATATGATGGAGCTCTAACCCCTCAAACTTCTTTTCCAATTTCCTCACTGCATTGTAATAACCAGTCATAGCTGGGCTTCTGACGTCCCACTCCTTCATCACTTGATTGACTACCAAATCTGAGTCGCCGTAGACCATGAGACGATGGACGCCGAGTGAGATGGCCATACGTAACCCATATAAGAGTGCTTCATATTCTGCTTCATTATTGGAGGAATCAAAGTGAATCTAGAAAACATATCTGAGCTTGTCTCCCCGGGGGGACAACAGTACCACCCCAGCACCGGAACTACTCAGCATCTTGGAGCCATCAAAGAACATGGTCCAGTGCTCCGAGTGGGCTTGAGTTGGCAGTTGCTGTTCCATCCACTCGGCGAGGAAATCTGCTATTGCTTGGGACTTGATAGCTTTCTTTGCCTCAAACTTGATATCCAGGGGAAGGAGTTCAATCGCCCACTTTGCAACTCGACCAGTTGCATCTCTATTGTTCAGAATCTCTGATAATGGAGCATTGCTGACGACTGTAATGGAGTGGTCAGAGAAGTAGTGAGCAACCTTCTTCGTGGTCATATAAATCCCATAAACAAGCTTCTGATAATGTGGATATCTTTGTTTTGATGGAGTCAGAACTTCAGAAACATAATATACTGGGTGCTGAACTTTATAGGCTTTTCCTTCTTCTTCCCGCTCGACTGTAAGTATAGTACTGACAACTTGTCCAGTGGCTGCAATGTAAAGCAGTAAAGGCTCTTTGCTGATTGGGGCAGCAAGCACCGGCTGGGTGGAAAGCAGGGCTTTGAGCTCTACAAACGCTGCATCAGCTTCAGGAGTCCACTCAAACTTATCAGACTTTTTCATCAGTCGGTAAAGAGGCAACGCCTTTTCATCGAGGCGAGAAATGAATCGACTTAAGGCGGCTAAACAACCAGTAAGCTTCTGGACATCGTGCACACGCACAGGGCGTTTCATCCGGAGTACGGCACCAACTTTCTCTGGGTTAGCGTCGATCCCTTGTTCGGAAACGAGGAACCGAGTAATTTTCCACCCGGAACTCCAAATGTGCACTTTGATGGATTAAGCTTGATATCATACCTTCTGAGGTTGGCAAAAGTTTCAGCAAGGTCAGCCAACAGGTCGGAACCTTTGCGTGACTTGACCAAAATATCATCCATGTATGCTTCCACATTCCGACTGATTTGAGTGAGTAAACACTTCTGAATCATCCTCTTGAATGTGGCTCCAGCGTTCTTCAGGCCGAATGGCATGGTGACATAACAGAAGCACCCGAATGGAGTGATGAAAGCTGTTTTTATCTCATCGGGTCCATACAGTTGGATCTGATGATACCCGGAATAGGCGTCCAAAAAGGACAAGCGCTCACACCCCACAGTCGAGTCGACTATTTGGTCGATGCGGGGGAGAGGAAAGTGATCTTTCGGGCAGGCCCGATTGATATGCTTGAAGTCGATGCACATGCGAAGTGAGTCATCCTTCTTGGGGACCATGACAACATTGGCTAGCCACTCAGAGTGGTAAATCTCTCGGATAAACTCAGCTGCTAGGAGCCGAGCCACTTCTTCACCGATTGCTTTTCTCTTCTGTATGGCAGACCGTCGAAGATGTTCTTTGACTGGTTTCACTTTTGGGTCGACTCGCAAACGGTGCTCAGCCAGCCCCCTGGGAACACCTAGCATGTCAGAAGGTTTCCATGCAAAGATGTCCCAGTTCTCACGGAGGAACTGGATGAGCGCTTCTTCCTATTTGGAGTCGAGAGTTGTCGAAATGTGAGTCGGAGCAGCATTTGGATCGGTCGGATGAATATGAATCGGCTTCGTTTCACCAGACGACTGAAATGCAGAATCTGTGGCAGGTTTCTTAGCTCGCAACAAATCACTCGGATCTGCATTTTTTTGATACTCCTGCAATTCCACTACTACCATTTGTGCGTCGGCGATCTTTGAGCCCTTCTGGAAGCACTCTTCTGCCTTCTTCCGATTGCCAGTGATAGTGATCACTCCTTTAGGACCAGGCATCTTCAATTTGAGGTACACGTAACATGGTCGAGCCATAAAACGTGCATAAGCTGGCCTGCCCAGAATAGCGTGATAAGCACTCTGGAAATCCACGACTTCAAACATCAACTTTTCTTTGCGGTAATTCTTGGAATCACCGAAAACCACATCGAGGGCGATCTGGCCGAGTGACTCAGCCTTCTTGCCAGGAATAACCCCATGGAAACTCATATTGCTTTCACTAAGTCTGGACATCGGAATGCCCATTCCCTTCAAGGTCTCCGCATACAGTATATTCAAGCCACTGCCACCATCCATCAGAACCTTAGTCAACCGAGTGCCTTCGACAACTGGGTCGACCACCAACGCTTGCCTCCCAGGGGTGGCTATGTGCGCTGGGTGATCAGACTGGTCGAAGGTAATGGCAGTCTGAGACCACTTCAAATAACTGGGTGTCGCCGGAGCGACCATGTTCACTTCTCTGTTGATGAGTTTCAGTCGACTTTTGCTCTCAATATCAGCAAAAATCGTCAGAGTGGAATTGACGTGGGGGTATCCATCATCATCTTCCTCTTTATCCTCAACTTTGTCCGACTCTTTTTCCTTCTCTTTGGGTTGTTTCTCTCGGAACTGCTGGATTAGGAGTCGACACTGTCGAGTGGTATGTTTCGGGTAAATGAGATTACCCTCTTCATCTTTTTTGGTGTGAATGTGGCATGGTAAATCCAACACATCATTTCCATCTTGATCTTTTACTTTCTTGGGGTTCCATGGCCCTTTGGGCTTCCCCTTGAACTTTCCTTGAGTCACGGCTAAGGCTTCTCCAGGAACAGCTGGCTCGGCTTTGCGCTTCTGCTTCCGGCTGGAGTTCCCTCCTCCGGTTTCGTGGGCGATTGTTTTGTGCTTGCCACTCCGGAGCCGATCCTCCTCTTCACCATTAGCATACTTGGTGGCAATTTCCATCATTCGACTCAGAGACATATCTCCGGTTCGACCGAACTTCAGATTCAATTCTCGATACTTGACACCTTCCTTGAAGGCACAAACTGCTTGGTGATCTGACACATTCTCCACCGTGTGGTGCAACGTGATCCATCTCTGGATATAATCCCTCAAAGTTTCATTCGACTTCTGCACACAAGATTGCAGCTCTATTAGCCCTGCTAGCCGTTTGCATGTACCTTCAAATGTTCTAACAAACACTCGGGCAAGCTCTTCCCAACTATAAATACTGCCAGGTGCTAACTGATTCAACCATGCTCTGGCCGAGCCCTCCAACATCATAGGAAGGTGCTTCATGGCCACTTCATCATTGCCACCACCAATCTGCACAGCCACTCAGTAGTCCTCAAGCCAAGTGTCAGGCTTAGACTCACCAGTGAATTTGCTGACTCCAGTCGCCAACCTGAAGTTGGGAGGAATCACTGCTATCTGATGGCTCTGCTGAAACACTCGGGACCTGAAACATGCACTCAGTTGCCGGTCGGATAATCTCTATCGTGGCCATCTCTGTGTGCCCTGTTCCTGTCAACCAGACCTTGAACGAGAATAGATCTTGCGTCAAAGCCCGGCTCCCGGGGGTCGACTGGAATCCTTCGCCCACCACTGTGAGGGCGTCTGTCATCATGTTGCCGAGGCGCGTATGACCCACTCCTTGGGGGAGGCGTGGGCACTCGATGACGATCATCGCGGTCGAGTCGGTGATCATACTACCCACGGTTTTCGTACTGATCCTGTCGATCTCCACGTCCCTCACACCTTGGAGGCGATCTTGGGATGTGAGCCGACTGAATTGTGTCTGCCCTTACAGATCTACTATGAATCCTATTCCGAGACTATGACACTGTTGTATTCTGCTCCCTCGCCGCTCGAAGCAAAGCCCGGATCTACATCAAACCTCTACCAGCTTCCGACTGGGAAGGCTGGATTGACTTTGCTATTCAGGCCGCAGCTGTGAGGTTCTCGATCGGAGTTCGATATACCTGGGTTGGAGGCGGAAAAAGTTGTCGTCGACTGGACTCTGGAACCCGCTGCCGAGCACGCTCGTCGAGTGCGTGCTGGAGGTTCTCCAGTCGAGTGCGCTCGGCCAAGTTGGCCAGGCGCACCTCCTCCAAGGCCCGGGCCTCGGGGGTTTCTCCAACGATAGGAGTGTGAAGTGCATCCATGTTACGGCTGCGAAGCTCTTCCCTCTGCTGCGAAGAGAGGGGCTCGGGGCGGTACTCCTCGTGGAAGCGCGACGGGTCGCCTCCGCCATCACCACCATTGTCGCGGGGGAAGCCAGGTGGACTGCGTGGTCCATTGACCATCAAGACTTCCGCCGCAGGGTCACTGCTGTCGCACTCGGATGCAGTCTCGACGGAGCCAGTCGAACAGGCCGTAGAGAGTTTCGTCGGTCTCGATTGCAGTACGGAGTGGCTTTAGATCTTCTGCCGGTCGAGTGATAGTCTCCATGGTCGAGTGACTTCAAGTCTATCGAGTGGAATGCTTTATGGTCGAGTGGATGATGATTCTTCTTCAAATGCTTCTGGTTCTAGGGTGATTTCCTTAGGGAGGGTATTTTGGACAGGTCTATGACCCTACCCTAGGTACATAGCTTCATCACCAGGCGGGCGCCAGCTCGCGCAGCGTCCTTGTTTCCTCTTTGGTGCTAAGGAGGCCAGCGCAGGCGAGGAGTACCGAGGCATCAGGCAAAGGTTGCCATATCGGTGCAACGAGACCAAGACCAGAAGGACGGCAAGACGGAGGTCATCGTGGAGCCCAAGACGGCGTCACCACCAGAGCCTTTTGCAGGCGAAGACCACTTTTGTCAGGATAGCTTGTACTAGCTGTCCCCCTTCGAATTTGCCCGCCGTTGTTGGCTCCCTTCCCGCTCAATATTTGGGGAGAGGACCAGGGCCTATATAAGTAGAGCTAGCCACCACAGTAGGGGGGATCGAACGGATTCAGATCACTCTCACCCACACAAGTTAGCCAAGCACAAGAACACCTCAACCTCAGGAGGTTGTTCTTCCCTTTGTACTGTTCATTATTAGCCCAAGAGGCAATCCACCACCACCACACTGGAGTAAGGTATTACACCACAACTGTGGCCCGAACCAGTATAAATCTCGTGTCTTTCTGTGCTGCGGGTTTGTCGAGTTCGTCCGCGAGATCTTAGCGAGCTAGGGCGTAGATCGGTAGGAGGGAAAGACTTTGCGCGCACCCCAGTGTTCGAACCTTAAGGGTTTGCCGGAACCCCACATCCGACATTTTGCGCGCCAGGTAGGGGTGCGCCGTAGCTTCCCTTCCATCAGTTCGTTGCTCCGTCGCTCCGTCGTCTCCATGGCGGACGCTCGCCGTGCTCGAGCTGAGCGTCGGGCTACCCTCACCGCCCGCGTTGCTCAGACGGCTCCCGTCGGCGGGCCACCTCGTCGTTCTCCGTCTCCCGCTGCCACCGGCCTGGCGGGGAACGAGTAGCAGCCGTCCTCGCTGCATCCTTCGGTACGGCAGGACGGCCGCACCGCCACTCCATCGCTGACCCCGCCCGGTTCTTCGTCTCACGCACACCGCGCTCCCATGGAGGCGCGGGCCACACTCCTCGCCGCAAACGAACTCCTGCGCTACTGCCCAGTCGACGACCTCTACGAGGAGTGGCTCGACCGCGTTGCCGAGCTCGTCCGCGCCGCAGGGGGCTCCCCGGCGCCGTCCCTCTCTCTGCCTCACCCTCAGCCAGCCACGGGCGATGAGGCTCATGGCGCGCCTCCACCACCTCTGCCCCAAGATGGTGCCTTGGCACCAAGGCGCGCGGCCCCGCGGCATGATCCGCCACGCCCGGTGCCCGCGCATGAAGAGAGAAGCTGCCAAGAAATCCCACGGCCGCGAGAAGCTGCACCCGCGATTCCCGCGCCGCCTCGTCAAGACCGCGCACCGCCTGCGGCGGCGCCGCGCGGACCTCATCAAGACCAAGCTCCACCTCTGAAGCGGGCCCCAGCAACCACGGCCGGCTGACGCGCCTTCACCCCCGAGCTGCGTAGCGTCGCCTGGCCAGGCAAGTTCAAGCCGGATCTGCCTCCTCGCTATGACGGCACCGCCAACCCCGCGGAGTTCCTGCAGCTCTATGAGCTGAGCATCGAAGCAGCCAACGGCGATGAGAAAGTCATGGCGAACTGGTTTCCCATGGCTCTCAAGGATGGGGCCCGCTCCTGGCTCCTGAACCTGCAGCATGGCTCGATCTCCTCCTGGGACGAGATGCGCGACCGCTTCGTCGCCAACTTCTAGGGCACTCGCGACCGCCCGCCAGCCGCGGGTGACCAACGCCACATCAAGCAACAACCAGGAGAGACCCTCCATAAGTACATCCAGTGCTTCAACAACACCCGCCTCAAGATCCCCAAGATCACGGATGAGGCCATCATCTCCGCGTTCTCCGACGGCGTCCGTGACGTCAAGATGAAGGAAGAGCTCGCGCTATCCATGAGGAGCTCTGCACATCTCAGGAGTTGTTCAACCTGGCGACCAAGTGCGCAAGAGCTGAGGAGGGGCGCCTCTCTCTCCATGAGCTGCCAGCCACGGGCACAGAGGAGAAGAAAGCCAAGGCCAAGGACGTAAAGCGCAAGGAAGCAGCAGTGCTAGCAGCCGAGCCCGACACCAAGCGGGGCAGAGATCAGCCCGAGTCCTCCAAGAACAGCCAACCGTTCTGCCCTTCCACAACCTGAACACCCACAACACCAGCGACTGTCAAGAGCTCAGAGCCATACGAGAAGGACGCTTCGGTCGACGCCCCAAGCGCAGCGGCCGGGGCTACGGCCATGGAGAAGGACGTGGAGGCGGACGCTGGGACGACCGTGGCCCGCGCCAGGAATGGCGCGACAGGCCTCGTGAGGACCGCTGGCAGGACCATCCTTGCGGGGGCGCCTGGAGGGACCAGCCTCGTGAGGATCGCCCCCAAGGCAACGCCGGTCTTCCCCCGCTGCCGCCACCAAGAAGGAACGATGACCGCCATCGGGACGAGGGGGCTGGGGGCTTCCAGGAGCCGCGTGCAATCGCCTGCATCTTGGGCAGCGCCCAGGCCCCAGCCTCTCAGCGCATCTTCAAACTGTTCGCTCGCGAGGTGAACGCGGTGCTCCCTAAGCTCGAGGCCACGCGCCCGCTCAAGTGGTCCCAATGCGCCATCACTTTCAACTCGGCATATCAGCTCAAGTGCGCGGCCACCGCCGGCGCCCTCCCGATGTTGTGTTCCCCAGTCATCAGCAATGTGCAGGTTACCAAGACCCTCATCGACGGCGGCGCAGGGCTCAACGTCTTGTCCGTCGACACGTTCAACAACCTCCAACTGCCATATGAGTAGCTCCAGCCTACCAAACCTTTCTCATGAGTGACCGACGGTTCCACCACACCAATAGGGCAGGTCCGCCTGCCTGTCACCTTCGGAGAGCGCAAGAACTACCGCACCGAGCTCATCGACTTCGACGTCGCGCATATCCGTCTGCCGTACAACGCCATCCTCGGGTATCCGGCCCTGGCCAAGTTCATGGCAGTCACCCATCACGGCTACAACGTCCTCAAGATGCCAGGAAGCGGAGGAATCATCACGGTCCCATGTGAAGAGAGGGACGCGGTGTGCTCCCTCGAGCGCGCCTTCCAAGCTGCAGCAATCAATGACCCCGACAGCAGAAGTGAGGGCCCTTCGGAGGCCATCCCCAAGCAGAAGAAGCTGCGCCGCGCAGGACCTCAGGAGGATGGCGATGCGGCAGGAGCCTCATCAGGATCAACGTCCGTCCCAGGGGCGCCTCCCTCCATCGCATAGGAAGGCGCGCCCGGCGCCCTCCTCAGGGAGGGCTCGGGGGCTCTCTTCTCGAGGGCCTCAGACCTTGCCAACCTCACGAGGGAGGCGCTTGGGCACCACTTGGAGGTGTGCTTCGCGGCACGTTTCCCTCAGGAGAACACAGGGCAAGGGGTGCCCACTACTCAGGAGTTCATCGCCCAGACCAGACAGGAACTGCAAGACGCAAGAGCCATGCGCGGCGACAGCCGCTCACAAGGCGCAGCTCCCCATCCAGGCGAGGATGCCGGGCTGCGTGTCTGCATCGATGTCCCAGGGCTCAACAGGGCCGCATCTCAGGAGTGCTTCTGGCCTTCTCGTGTGGGCCACTGCGAGGGCCCGCCACACAGCTACGTTCGCATGCCCTTCGGCTTGCCGAGCGTGGCGTCAGCCTCTCAGCGCAACATGCGGCGTGTCCTGGCGGCTTAGGAGGCCAGGTACCATGCCGTCCTGGGAGAGATGGAGATGGTCTTCAGGGAACCTCCCGAGCCCCCAGAGCCTCCCGAGGCTCAGGGCCCCGGTGGCTCGTGAAGAGTCATCCCTTCGACGCACCCCTTCAGCTGCACCAACTCTACTTCGTCTATAGAACTAGGTGACATCTTCCAAGCTCGTTTAGCTGGGAGCGCCCCTTGGGCTGCATCATTCCCAGGCCACATGGGTCTGTCCCTGCGGCATGTATCCCTTTTGCTTATGTCTTTAGCTTACCTTGCTGGGGGTGCCCCTCGGCCTGCATCATCCCCAAGCCGCTCGGGCCGGACCCAGTGGCATGTATCTTCCTTCATTTACCCAAGTTGATCTACTTTCCATCCTTAACCTGCTTACGGTTATCGCATGCTCGACCATCGCCTCCCGCGGGGCCTTCTCACAGGCACGACACTGGTGCATGGGTCCGTCCCTGCCACGTTGACAAATCTGAGCGGTCGAGCTCTGGCTCGCGGCACGCCCCGCGCACGTCACCTCACCAGGCCCTCAGTGCCTTCACTTCATCCAGACCAACCAACGGCAGGCTGACAGCTGTAACAGCAAACCGTGTTCCTTCTTGCACCTGTTCACAGGGACCCCGTGGGGAGGATAGCAGACGGCACCGCGAGACTCCTTTTCTCTCGTGCAATTCGCTTGCGCGTTAAAAGGGGGGCTCCTGAGCATCGCGATTAGGAGCTCTTACTGGCTCTCCAGCCCTCACCCCCTGGCCTTGACCACGGCATCGCGACCTGGCATACCAGCGGCGGCTGAGCTCGCTCGAGGGCCGGGACCTGAGGACGTACAGCACTAAGGAGAGCATGGGGGAAGGAAACTCGTATGGGCCGGCCTAGCTATGCCGCACAAGTTGGCGCGCAGCCCTAGCGCAACGTCAGGAATCGCCACGAAGTCAACAAGATAAGTCCTGCCCTCGGATCGGCTAAATGTTTGGGCCTAATGGTCACTCGCGCCTTGCCGCAACCCCGTTGCGGCCACGTCAACTCCCTTTCTTCCCTTACCATGGCCGCTTGAGCGCTAAGGGGGACCTACTGAGCATCGCGCCTCAGGGGCTCTTACTGGACCTCGGGCCACACACCTCCTGGCCTTGACCACGGCACATGACCTGGCATACCAGCGACGGTTGGAGCCTGCCTGGGGACCGGGACCTGTCGGCGTAGAGCAACAAGCTATCACGAGGAAAGAAAGGGGGGACCGAGCCTTAACGGGACACGCGTTCACCAAATTTTCATAACAGGGAAGATAAGCACAAAAGACATTACAGACCCTTACATGCCCCCACGGGGCACGTCATGTCTTCGCAGGGAACAAAAGCTAAAACTAAGGGGGATCCTACCTACACCCTCCCGTGGCAGACGCCATCATCAACAGTGGGCCACGGGAGGCCGGTGCCAACTCCATCCAGATCAGCGGCGGCGACGGCCGGACGCCGCGGCTCTGCTCCGAGCGCGGCGAGAGCTCGGGGGCACGTAGCTATAATCGCTCGTCTCTGGAGTCTCGTAGAGCTCAGGAGAGCTGCTGGACTCCCAAGGGCTGCTGCTGCTGGAGTGGCCGCGAGCGGAACGCGCGTCAGCCTCACGCTCCTCTCCGGAGCAGCACTCCAGGCGGCGGCCCTCAGCATCGAAGACTTTGAAGAAGAGCGTGGAGATGCCGTCGTACTCAAAGTAGATCGCGAGGGCGCCCCTCACACGGCAGACCCGCGCAACCGCTGGTGGGGACCGCTTTGATCTCTGCTCCGGTCGCCGGAGCGCTGCAGCCGGCGTGCTGCAACCAGAGCTCGAGAGGCCCCCTCGGCGGCATCATGTCGGAGAAGAACCGCGGGAAGTGGATCCAGGAGCTTGGAGGCATCGGCGCCCACAGCACCAGTTGGAGGCATCGCGCGAGGAGTCCGCGGCATGGATTCCGGGGTCGACGGCGCGCGTCGCTGTGGCGCGGCGACCCCGGGCGCGGCGTGGGCGACGCTGTTCGTCGCTCCGTCCTCCTGAGCCCTCGGCTCGGGCGTACAAGGGTAGCGGATACCCCGGAGGAGGCCGCTCGCACCAAGGCCTCGTCACCACCTGCATCGCCGCTTCATCACGGCGATGGACCGACTCTTCTTCGGTGGAACTGGCCCTGGGTCATCCCGGGGGGCCTTCCCCTATTCTTCAGCAAAGAACCTTCTGATAGGCGCCATTGATGTTAGCAGTGGAGCGAGGAGGAAAAAGCAAGAAAGCGAGGAAGAGATGGGCGACGGGCGCTCCGCCCCCTCCCCATTTATAGCAAGAGAAGGCCAACCGGTGCCTCCCACGATCGCAGGTAATGATGGTTTTGCTTGCATGTCGCAGGGACTTGTCAAGTTGAGCAGTTGCCAAGGCAGCATGGGGAAGCGGAGACGCCCTCGCCCAATCAACTGCCACGCATCAACCAAGGGCGCAGGCTTTTGGGGCCCGCGGTGCTCCTTACTTGACCCTTGGCTTCGCTGCGAAGCCAAGCCCGAGCACACCTTGGGCCCGGGGGCTACTGTCGGTGTTCTAGGAACGGGGGTCCCCAGACTTGCTTACCTGCGGCCCATGGCGTGGCTAAGCCAGCAGGCAGTATGGCCCATCTTCATCAACAAGGCATCCAAGACCCTCACGAGGGGCCAAGCCTCGCGAGGCGGACGACACAAGACCTCTTCAGGAGTGGCCTAGTCAGGCAAGCTCACGAGGAGCGGAGATATCAAGGCGGGGTAAACCTCACGAGGCTCTCGTGACGTGAGCCATGACGATCGGCGTCAGGCAGGCGCCAGCTCGTGCAGCGTCCTTGTTTCCTCTTTGGTGCTAAGGAAGCCAGCGCAGGCGAGGAGTACCGAGGCATCAGGCAAAGGTTGCCATATCAGTGCAACGAGACCAAGACCAGAAGGACAGCAAGACGGAGGTCATCGTGGAGCCCAAGACGGCGTCACCACCAGAGCCTTTTGCAGGCGAAGACCACTTTTGTCAGGATAGCTTGTACTAGCTGTCCCCCTTCGAATTTGCCCGCCGTTGTTGGCTCCCTTCCCGCTCAATATTTTGGGAGAGGACCAGGGCCTATATAAGTAGAGCTAGCCACCACAGTAGGGGGGATCGAACGGATTCAGATCACTATTATGGTGCTTATCAATGATCCAAGTTTTCTCCTATCCTCTTGGTGAAAGAAGTTTTTCATCGCCTTGGTGCTCTCACTCAAATCAATGGCTTCCTTTAGTGGCCGTTTGTCACCTCATAATGTTGAGATGTTTCCATAAGTCCACTACAAGCTTATTCTTTTCGTTGTTGGTTTTCCAACAACTCCATTCAATCCTTCTTTTTAAGGAGGCTCTTTCGTTGAGCGTGAGAGCTTATAATGGGCTAAGTTGGGACACCCCTGCAGGGTATTATCTTTCGAAAGCCGTGCCCGCGGTTATGTGGCAGATGGGAATTTGTTAATGTCCGGTTGTAGAGAACTTGACACTTGACTTAATTAAAATGCATCAACCGTGTGTGTAGCCGTGATGGTCTCTTTTCGGCGGAGTCCGGGAAGTGAACACGGTGTTTGGGTTATGTTTGACGTAAGTAGGAGTTCAGGATCACTTCTTGATCATTACTAATTGATGACTGTTCTGTTGCTCCTCTTCTCGCTCTTATTTGCGTATGTTAGCCACCATATATGCTTAGTGCTTGCTGCAGCTCCACCTCACTACCTTCTCCTACCCATAAGCTTAAATAGTCTTGATCTCGCGGGTGTGAGATTGCTGAGTCCTCGTGACTCACAGATACTTCCAAAACAGTTGCAGGTGCCGACGATACCAGTGCAGGTGATGCAACCGAGCTCAAGTGGGAGTTCGACGAGGAACTTGGTCGTTACTATGTTTCGTTTCCTGATGATCAGTAGTGGAGCCCAGTTGGGACGATCGGGGATCTAGCATTTGGGGTTGTCTTCTCATATTTCGGTTCCGTACTCGGACCTTGATTGTACTCTGAATGATGTATGTTTAAGTTATGTATTGTGTGAAGTGGCGATTGTAAGCCAACTCTTTAACCCATTCTTGTTCATTACATGGGATTGTGTGAAGATGACCCTTCTTGCGACAAAACCACCATGCGGTTATGCCTCCAAGTCATGCCTCGACATGTGGGAGATATAGCCGCATCGTGGGCATTACAAGTTGGTATCAGAGCCAGCCCCGACTTAGGAGCCCCCTGCTTGATCGAATCGCTGGCATTCTTGAGTCTAGAAAAAATATGTTTTGAGTCTTAGGATTATATATATCGGAGAGTAGGATTCTTTTACTCCTCAGTCCCTTCGTCGCTCTAGTGAGGCCCCTGACGTAGAAGTTTTGACTCTCCTCTCCTCAGATTCACTAAAAAAATTTAGGATCACGCGGGTATCTTGGAATCGTTCCGATGGTTTTGTGACGAGAACATTGTTCTTGGTGCCTCATGACATTTAGGGGTTGTGGCAGTGTCCCGGGGAGTTGAGCTCCGAGGTGTTGTCTTCACAATTTTATCGTTGCAGTTCTGGAATACCTGAGTTTCGCCGACATCGAAAATCTCTTTTATGCAGTTGTTGGTGAGATCACCTCGACGCCACCCAATACTGGGGCGGGAGTTCGGGAGTATTGCCATAACTCGTATAACGGATGCTTTTTGAAGGTTGAGGTAAACGATTTCCGAAGGTTTCTTGGTTATGTGTTGGCGGATGGATACAGCTGGATCTTGGTATTGTTAGCTTGGGTGAGATATATTGCGTCCCCTGTATCCCCAACACCAGATTGCATAACCAGAAAGTTTGGGACTTATAAGTGGGAATTCAAGTAGCTCCTAGGATATCTTTCCTACAGATGCATGATATGAGATTGGGGTTCGACGTCTAGTGGTCCGCCTATCCACGGTTGGTTTTACAGTGGTCTCGTAGTGTCTAAAAGAGTCTGTTGAGGATATATACCTGGGGGTCACCCGCCAGGAGGGCCGGGTTACTCCAAGGATCGTTACCAGAAGCCCGGAGCTAAGTTTTAGGATAATGGGCCAGAGATGGGCGGAGACCCGGATATAGCTTAAAGCCCGTAGTTACAATCATTGTTATAGTAGACTTGTAGTGTAAGGCAAGTATTGTTTAGAGTCCGAGCCGGACACTCTTATGAGCCGGCCGGGACTCTAAGGGCTGCTGGGCGTCAGCCTCCCTATATAAAGGGACGACCCGGCAGCGGTTTAAGGGCGACAACAATTTGATCGAGAGCCGGGCGTAGCTGCTTAGCTCCCTGGCAATCGTAACCCTAATCAATAACACCTCGAACTGGACGTAGGCTTTTACCTTCACCGTAAGGGGCCGAACCAGTATAAACCCTCGTGTTCCTTGTCCCGCTTAACCCCTTCAAGCTTCCCAATTGCGATGGCTCCACGACTAAGTCCCAACCCGAGGACATCTGCCGTGACAATTCCACGACAGTTGGCGCCCACCGTGGGGCTGGCGCACGGTGGATTTGAGTCTTGAAGGGCAGCTTCGAAGGGCTCAAGGGATACGCTGTGGGCCGGATGACCAAGAGTCGTCGCGGCAAGCTCTACATCGACGATGCGGACTGGGGCCCCGACGCCGGCTCAGTGGAGTACGGGTACCGGGTCCCCTTAGGCGGAATTCATGTCTTCATTGGCAAGATTGGTGAGACGGGCCCCGAGCCGGATCTCTGCGCCAATCTCATCGAAACGGCTCAGCGCGCACGACCCGCCCGGGCCCGGCCTGCCTTAAAGCGCGCTTTTGTGGGATGCATCCATGGAAGGCCCTCTGATCCATCTGGGTCTGGGGATGAGGCGGCCGCCGGCTCTGACGGCGAGTCGGCCACTGATGAGTCAAACTCGTTGTACCAGCTTCAAGATGGCAGACTCATGAGTTATTCTGATGGCAACAGTATGCCGGACCTTTTTGAGCCGCCAAGTCAGGTCGGAGTTTTTATGGCTGGTGCACAGCCTGTTCAGAACCCCGCTGCTGGATCGGGAAACCCGGTGCCTTCTCCGGCTCAGGTGCTGATGAATCTCACGGACAAGATGACGGCCCTGTTAACTGCCACGGTTGACCCGGCAGATCAAGCCCAGCATGACGCGGAGGTGGCACAGTTAAAATTGGATCTGATGAAAGCTAAAGAGGATCTTGCAGCAGACGGGATCAGGCTGGCGGCGGAGCGGGCGGCTCTCGACGCCCGGACTCAGTTGATTCAGGCGTAGTCCTTCCAACTCACGATGGATCAGAACGCGGCCAACGAGGTCATGAGAAGGAGGCATCAGAAGGCCCAGTCTCGACTCCCGCCGGTTTACGATCCGCGCAATCTCTTCAACACGCCGGGTGCGGGATCCAGTAACCCACCAGGGGGCATTGCGCCCGGGTCGGGACCCCTTATTCAGCCACTAGTAATGAGGCCTCCCTAGGTGCCCCTGCCCCGCCTCAGTATGTGCCGATACCCCCGGGTCATTACGATAACCCGCTGGAGAACATGGTAGCTGCGGCAGCACGACTGGCGGCTCTTCCCGTTGACGGCAATTCTCTGGCAGCCGTCGAAACCCGCCGGGTCAGGGAACTCCTGCAGACGGCTCTAGCACAGCAAGAGGCGTACTCCTACAGCCGGGACAGGATCCACTCAACTCCTCGCCCAGGCCAGAGCCCGAGTTACAGCCGGCACATGGTCTCAGCGACCGGCTCAAGTAATGTCCGATGCCATGACCCACCCCCTGGCCATGGCCCGGCTCATGTTGGAGCCTTCTACGCAGCAGACCAAGCACGGCAAGAGGCGGAGCAGGTGCCGCAATTGACGGCTTATCAGACCCCCCCGGCTTATCCGACGGCGTCCCTTGATGTGGGTATTTCTACCAGGACCGGGGGTGTCCCTTGTTTGGTGCCGGCCATCCGTAATGAACGTCTACCTAAGGATTTCAAGGGCCCTAGGAAGGTGCCTAACTATACAGCTGACTTACAGCCTGCGGCCTGGATTGAGAGTTATGAGATGGCTATGGAACTGCTAGAGGTCAGCGAGGCGGCCATGGCCAAATATTTAACCATGATGTTAGATGGAACTGCCCGCACGTGGTTAAAAGGGTTGCCGCCGAACTCCATTGGGTCTTGGGCTGAGCTGAAGGCCCGGTTCATTCAAAACTTCAAGGATACCTGTAGGCAGTCTATGTCAATTGTGGATTTGACTAACTGTAAGCAGCAGGAGGGTGAATCCACGACCCATTGGGTTCGCCGGGTCAAGGAGATCATACATTCATCAGATAAGATGGACGCCGGCTCTGCAGTCTTGATGTTAGAACAGAACTGTCGTTTTGTGCCCCTAAAGATGAAACTTGGGCGGCTTAAACGCGACTGCACGGATATGGGTACACTTATGGCAGCTCTTGTCAAGTACGCCGATTCTGATGGTACCAAGGATCCCCCTTCAGATGATGAAAGGACAGGGAAGGGAAAGAAGAACGGCAATGGCAAGGGTCCTCAGTTTAACCCGGGGAATCAAGGAGGAGGCAAGCGCAAGGCCGATGGCAGCCTGGAGTTCATAGCCAACGCCCAAGGCAACAACCAGCGACACAAGGGGAGGCCCCCTCCCCGAGGCGGCGGGTCAGGACCTTCTCTGGAGCAGCTGTTGAATGAACCTTGTCCGAGACACGGCTCTAGAGAGAAGCCAGCGACTCACCTGTGGAAGGATTGTGCTATCATGAAGGCATTTAAAAACTACAATGGCCCGGGCGGCGGCTCAGGCGCAGGCGGCTCCGGCGCTGGCGGCTTTCATGGCCCAGGCGGCGGGTCAAATTCCGGTCCTCAGAACGGTCAAGGGGGCTTTAATCAACAGTCTGGTCAGGGTCATCAACAGCAACAGGGGGGCTATCAGACCAACCCAAAGCAGCTTAGCGGTGGACAGTATCACGTGTTCACCACTAGTTTGTGCAAACGAGACGAAAAGCTTCACAAGAGGGCTGTTAATGCTGTCGCGCCGGCAGTTCCACGCTACTTACGGTGGTCGGAGCAGCCCATAGTGTGGAGTAGGGAGGATCACCCTCCCCGGGTGGATAACCCGGGCCACCTGGCCTTAGTGGTGGCTCCTCAAGTGGGAGGCTATAAGTTCACAAAGGTACTCATGGATGGAGGCAGCAGCATCAACATCCTCTATTATGAGACTTTCCGTCGTATGGGGCTAGTTGATAAGAACCTCAGCCAGTCAAATACTATCTTCCATGGTGTGGTACCTGGTAAATCGGCTTATCCAGTCGGCAAGATCGAACTGGAAGTGGCCTTCGGTGATGAGAACAACTACAGGGTGGAAAAGTTGACCTTTGAGGTGGTCAAGATAAGAAGTCCATACCATGCTATATTCGGACGGCCGGCTTACGCCAAGTTCATGGCACGGCCGTGTTATGTGTACTTACAACTCAAGATGCCGGGTCACAACGGGACCATTACGGTTCACGGCAGCCGGAAAGTGGCTCTGGAGTGTGAGGAAGGTGACGCGGCTTATGCAGAGTCTGTTTGTGCCACAGAAGAGTTGAAATTTTATAAAGACAATGTTGACCCAACAGATATGACCTCTCTGAAAAAGCCAACCACGGAGAGTGAACCAGCAATGAAGTTTAAATCAGCTGATGAGACTAAACTTGTTGATTTTGTTCCAGGTGACTCGTCTCAGCAGTTCAGCATCAGTGTAAATCTGGACCCGAAATAGGAAGGAGCGCTCATCGAGTTCATCCGTGAGAATAGGGACATCTTTGCATGGAAACCTTCTGACATGCCGGGTGTACCTAGAGAACTCGCTGAGCACACTCTCAATGTTGATCCAAAATTTAAGCCGGTCAAACAGTTCCTTCGACGGTTTAATGAAGAGAGGCGGAAGGCTATTGGTGAAGAAGTGGCCCGGCTTTTGGCGGCCGGGTTCATTGTTGAGGTTTTTCACCCAGAGTGGTTGGCTAACCCGGTGCTTGTACTTAAAAAGAACGGCACCTGGCGGATGTGTGTGGATTACACGGACTTGAACAAGGCGTGTCCGGCTGATCCTTTTGCTCTCCCCCGTATCGATCAAATCATTGATGCTACGGCAGGTTGTGCACGCTTAAGTTTCTTGGATGCTTATTCCGGGTATCATCAGATTAAGATGGCAATTAAGGACCAGGAGAAGACGGCGTTCATCACTCCCTTTGGAGCCTTCTGCTATGTGTCTATGCCCTTTGGACTCAAGTGTGCACAGGCGACTTACCAGCGTTGTGTGCAGAATTGTCTTCATAAACAGATCGGGCGCAATGTTCACGCTTATGTGGACGACATTGTGGTTAAATCCATCAAGGAGGAAACCCTGATAGATGACTTAAGGGAAACCTTCGACAATCTCCGGGTCTATAAGATGATGCTTAACCCGGCTAAATGTGTTTTTGGTGTTCCTGCAGGCAAACTATTGGGTTTCTTGGTTTCTGACAGAGGCATTGAGGCTAACCCGGAGAAGATCAAGGCCATCACTTCCTTGGCTAGGCCGGCGTGCGTAAATGACGTTCAGCGTTTGGCGGGTCACATCGCTGCTTTAAGCCGGTTTATAAGTCGTTTGGGTGAGAAGGCTATGCCCTTATATCAGTTGATGAGAAAAACTGACAACTTCATCTGGAATGATGCAGCTAATACCGCTTTTGAGGATTTGAAAAAGCAACTGGCAGAGCCCCCTGTCCTTGCTGCTCCGGTTGATAAGGAGCCCTTGCTGCTGTATGTGGCGGCAAATGCACGAGCCGTCAGCGTGGCTATTGTGGTGGAGCGCAAGGAGGCTGGTAAGGAGCATCCGGTTCAGCGGCCGGTTTATTATATCAGTGAGGTGCTCATTGAGTCCAAGCAGAGGTATCCACATTGGCAGAAGCTTGTGTATGGGGTGTTTATGGCGAGCCGGAAGCTTAAGCATTATTTTCAGGGTCATCCCATTACTGTGGTCAGTTCCGCCCCTCTTGGTGATATTATCCAAAACAGAGAGGCTACGGGGAGAATTGCTAAGTGGGCTATAGAACTTGGACCTCATGACCTTAAATATGTGCCACGCACTGCTGTCAAGTCTCAGGCCTTGGTGGATTTCATCAATGATTGGACAGAGTCACAAGTACCCGAGCAAAAGCCGGATAACACTTATTGGACTATTCACTTTGATGGGTCCAGGCAGCTGGAGGGCTCGGGGGCTGGTGTTGTCTTGGCTTCCCCTAAAGGTGACAAGTTCCATTATGTGCTACGGTTGATGTTTCCTTGCACTAACAATGCGGCGGAATACGAGGCTTTGCTCCACGGTCTTCGGGTGGCTAAGGAGATGAGCTTAAGCCGGGTGAGGTGCTTTGGTGACTCGGACTTGGTGGTTCAACAAGTATCTGGCACCTGGGATTCTAAGGATCCTCTAATGGCGGCTTATCGCCACGAGGTTGATGCCATTGCCGGGCACTTCCAGGGATACCAAGTGGAGCATATTGATCGCAGGCGGAACGAGGCGGCTGACGCGTTAAGCCGGCTAGGCTCTCAGCGAAAGCCGGTGCCGCCTAACACTTTCCTGGATGTCCTATACAACCCTTCGGTCAAGTTGCCTACAGAGGAGGACTTGGCTATCCCTGACCCGGAGGCACGACTGGTGGCGGCTCTTCATATCATACCAGACTGGACAATGCCATATCTGGCTTATATAACCCTGGGAGAGTTGCCTGAGGATGAAATTCTGGCCAGGCAAATAACCCGGCGGGCTAAGTCAATGATTGTTATCGATGGCGAGTTGCATCATCGCAGTGTTTCAGGGGCATTCCAGCGTTGTATCTCCCCTGAGGAAGGTCAAGAGATCCTGCGCGAGATCCATGAAGGGGATTGTGGCCATCATGCCGGTTCAAAATCTCTTGTGGCCAAGGCTTTCCGTCATGGTTTTTATTGGCTGACGGCCCACGCTGATGCAGAGGACTTGGTCAGTAAATGTGATGGCTGCCAAAGGTTCTCACGACGGGCTCATGTGCCGGCTCAGGAGTTGAGGATGATCCCAATCACTTGGCCCTTTGCAGTCTGGGGGCTTGATATGGTTGGGCCTTTTAAACGGTCCAAGGATAAGAAGACCCACCTCTTGGTGGTGGTTGACAAATTCACGAAGTGGGTGGAAGCTGAGCCAGTTAGCAAGTGCGATGCAGTTACGGCGGTTCAATTTATGAAAAAGGTGATTTTCCGTTTTGGCTTTCCGCACAGCATCATAACTGACAATGGCACCAATCTATCCAAGGGTGCTATGGAAGAGTTTTGTCAACGAGAGCATATCCGGCTTGATGTTTCTTCAGTGGCTCATCCCCAGTCCAATGGTCAAGCTGAGAGAGCTAACCAGGAGATTCTGAAGGGCATCAAACCCCGGCTTTTGGTCCCTTTGCAACGGACGCCGGGTTGTTGGGTGGAGGAATTGCCCTCCGTCTTATGGAGCATCAATACTACTCCTAACAGGTCTACAGGCTTCACGCCTTTCTTCATGGTTTATGGAGCAGAAGCAGTTCTCCCCAGCGACATCCGTCATGATTCACCTCGTGTGGCGGCTTATGTTGAGACGGATAATGAACAGGCGCGCCAGGATGCTCTGGACCTGTTGGACGAACAGCGTGATGTGGCAGCAGCCCGTTCAGCAATTTACCAACAAGACCTGCGCCGTTATCATAGCCGCCGGGTCAAGTCCCGGGTCTTTCAGGAGGGCGACCTGGTGCTCCGGCTCATCCAGGATCAAACAGATGCACACAAGTTATCCCCACCTTGGGAAGGGCCTTTTGTGGTCAGTAAGAACTTGCACAACGGGTCATATTACCTCATTGATATCCGGGAGCATAAGGACTCGCGTAAATCTGAGGAGGAGACCCGTCGGCCGTGGAACATAGCTCAGCTTCGGCCTTACTACACTTGAGCTACCGGCTCTTGTGATGTACATATTTATCTCAGCCATGTATATATTATGATAAAGCAATAAAGCAGGACCTCTGTCCTTTGCTCTCTCCCAAATATGTGTGTTGTTTTTTACATGCTGACTTACAGAAGATCCGGCTTATGATCATCTTCAAATCTAGCTGTAAGCAATAAAGTCACTTGGGGGCTTCCTGTTCACACATGGGTCGTATTCGAACCAAAGAAGAACATAGCTGTCGATACCCATTTGATTGGCAACGTGCCGAGCTCATTGGGAGGTTGCCTTTGGTCATATTTGAATCATAGCTTAACCCCTCTGGGAACCGACGTGGATCGTATTCGAATCAGCGTCGTTAAACAATTTTCAGAATCACTTGGGGGCTTCCTGTTCAAACATGGGTCGTATTCGAACCCAAGAGAACATAGCTGTCGATACCCTCTTGATTGGCATCGCCGAACCCACTGGGGGCTATATGATCGTATCCGAATCTTAGCTTAACCCCTTTGGACCGAGGTTCTGGTCGTATTCAAACCGGAAGCCCTTAAATTTTTACATTTTACCACAAGTTTACTCTGATCATGTCAAAGTATGTACTGCCGGGTTTCACTTGCCGGCTTAATTTTGGTTTATCTTGTTAGTTGAGCATCATGGATGTCATCAAGACAAGTAAATTTGAGTTCAGATACTAACCGTGCTACCCGGGTTATTTAACCCGGAAGTATGCTTACAAGCTGTTGAGTGTGTTATCACGACTATGTTCGGAATATAGTTAAGGACCAGTCTTTTTGGTTTGAATTTCCGAGTTATCCATCTCAGACACCTGATTCTCAGGGCAGTAAGCCGCCTTGTGACTTGTGATTTGCCTTCTTATGCAGATACTTAAAGGTACTTTTTTTAAAAAAAAGGTTGAGAAGCACGAAGGATAATTATAACCCGGAGGAGCATCAAAAAGAATGACTTCAAAGGATTTCAGCATTCATTACATGCACGATGGCACGGCAGAGATAAATTGTTGCACCTATTCTATTACAAAAATCTTTCAAAGTTTCAAGGGTGGAGCGTTGTTTGGTGAGCCGCTAGCCGGTTTATGACGCCTGCTGAGTCGAAGTCCCCGGCTCATCTTCTGCTCCGGCTGATCCCAAGGCTTCGAAGGTCGACGACTTCCAGTTGATGCCACTGAGAGCTTCGAACTGAGCTTCTTCGTCAATTAACCCGGCCGGGTTAATCTCCGGGGCGAAGGTGTGCTGGCGAGCCGGGGGAATCAGATTGATAGCTTCATAGCGAGGGGTTGGAATCCTCTGATTCTCCGCGTTGTATCCCGGCTGATACTTGGTTAAATCGGTGTCGTTCCCGATGATGGTGGCCACCGGGCGCACAGCCTTCACACAAGCCGCGAAGTCCTTCTGGTCGAACGCTGAGCCGTCTTCTTTCAGGCTGGGGTAACCCAGGGCGATGTCTGCCGGGTCTAGCTCCGGCAAGAAGGCTTTGGCCCGGCTCAGTGCGGCGATTGCTCCGGATCTCGCGGATGCTCATCGTAGCTCCTGGATCCGCTGCGGTAGAACTGCGAGCCGGCGCAGGACTTCGGCCAGATGAGTCGGCACTTCATTCGACAGGGCCACCACAGCTAAGGCCCGCTGTGACCCGGTGTAGAGCTGTTCCACCAGGGTGTACACGGCCTTTAACTTGGTGACCACGCTCTGGTTCAAGTTGGCGCTTCTGGAACCTGTTTAACAACATCAGATGACCTGGTGATAAGGATGAGTTAAGAGATGTAAACATTCCAACGTGAATGAAAGCCGGTGAGGCGACTTACCGAAGATGGCAGCTACCATTTGGGACACTTGGCACTTTAGACTGGGGAGTTCAGCGGTCTTCTCAGTGAGGGCCTTCTCCGCCTGTTCTGCCCGGGTCACCAGTGCAGCTTTCTCCTCAGCCCAGGCCTTCCGCTCAGCGTCGAATTCAGTCTTCAATTTCTCCTGAGCGGCGATGCTGGAGACAAACTTGGCATTTGCCTTCCGGGTCTCCATCTCTTGTGCCTTCAGCCGGCTCTTGAGATCCGCCAGGTCCGACTCTAATTTCTTGCCAACAGCCTGCATATATTTCCGGGTTATTAACAGTCATTCTATAAAGTCCCAAGCGCTTTCCAAGCAAAGACACTTGGCACTTGGGGGCTAATGCATATTGAACGTATCTATCTATGTACGGCCGGCTCAGTTCAGTAAGCCGGAATCTAAAGTCTACAACATGTTCAAGTATAAGTCCTAGACTTGGGGGCTAGAATGACAAGGATCACTATGCAGAAATAAGAAAACAGCAGAAGGTTACCTCAGATTTCTGTTGGATCTGGTTGACCATGGCGATCTCGGCGTCTCGGCTCTTGTGAACCTGGCTGATATAGCCTGAGACAAGCTCTCCAATGCTTAAATCGGTGTAGCTGGAGAGATCCAGATTCACCCGATGGGGTTGCAGCAACTCCCCCTTCGCGGAGCATTTGGCCAGTGCGGTCGGCCTCCCCGGCTCAACATACTCCGTCCGGGTAATTACCACGTCCGGGTCGTTAGCTGGTGGGGCTGAGGCGGACGCCTCCGGGTTAGCTGATGCTTCGGTTGTTCTCTTGGTGCTCGGGGCAGGGGCTTCAGGCGCCGTGTCCATGGGAATGGTGGCTTCGGGGGCGGAGGCGGCTGGCGGCTCTTGAGCCGTCGTCTCCGGCTCAGGCAAGTCGGGCACTCCGGCTGACCTTGTCTTCTTTGCTCTTTTGGTGAGCTTTGCCTGGGCACTGAAAAGGCAGAAGTGTTAGGCATACAAAGGGTAAGTACAGACAGATGATGTAAGGAGATTGTTATTACCCGGGGGCAGTCTTGAAGGCCGGCAGACTTGACTGCATGGAGTCACCCGAAGAGGGGGAGGTCTCCTGGTAGTTGGAGTCAGAAGAGTTGAGTGGCTGACGGATGACACCCGCCAACGGATGAAAAGGGTACAGGTGAGAAAAAACCTCAGTGCGGCGTTTCCTCATTGCGTCGGGTAACCCGGTGGAGAGGTCGGTGTCCTTGCGGGCCCGGGTGTGACGCCGGCTCTCGTGAACCTGCTGCTTCAAAAGGAATTGAGGGTCTTGATGAGCTAATGGATGAGAAAGGCTTACTTTCCGGGTTACCCTTCGGACTTTCAGCTGTGGCAAAGGCTCCGAGTCGGAGGGGAGTAACGTTACCTCTTCAATCACCGGGTTACTGGCGCCGGTGTCGTCCTGTCAGTAAGCAAGTGTTGATAAGGCGGACAGCATCAGACAACATATACTGCAAGAATTTAAAAGGTTTAAGGGTTACCTCTGACTCGGAGCTATCGCTTAATTGCAGCAGCTCCGAAGCAGTGGGTCTGTTTCCCTTTTTGCGAGGGGCGGCTCTCTTGGCGGCTTTCTTCGCTTTCCTGGCCTTCTTGGCCGCCTCATGGTCATACTTGACCCGCCAGAATTTATCATCAGCCTGCGAAATACAGTAATGAGCTCTTCGTAAAAAGACAGGTAAAACAAAATGGAAAGGTTAAAGTCAGCGGCTTACCGCTGGGGCTGGATTGGTCTTGCAGAACGGGGCTAGCCCGGTTCTTCCACAGTCTGCCAGGCTCTCGTTTAGCAGAGCCTTGGTCTCTTCTTCAGCAATTTCTTCTGGAAGATCATTGCGACTGTGCCTCTGCGGGTCATCCTTTCGCCCGGTGTACTCACACATTAAGCCGGGGCGGCGGCTCAACGGGATCACCCGCCAAGAGATCCAGACCCGGACCAGGTCTATTCCGTTCAGACCGTTGCCTAGCAGGGCCTTGATCTTATTGATCGTTGGAAGCAGAGGCTGGCATTCCGCGGCAGACAGCTTGTCGGATAGCGGATGAGTCGGCTCCAGGCGCGTTGGGCGAAAGCCGGGCAGCGGGCTTTCATCAGCCGGGGACGTGTCTTGGCAGTAGAACCAAGTCATGTTCCAGTCCTTGGGGTGACTTGGCGGTTCTGCGTAAGGAAATAGGCAGTCCCTGCGCCGTTGGATGGAGATGCCGCCTAACTCTAGACTTGGGCCGTTTGCGCACTCGGTTTGGCGGTTCAAATAAAACAGCTCTCTGAAGAGCAGCAGACTCGGCTCTTCTCCAAGATATACTTCACAAATAACTTGGAAGTTGCAGATGTTGGATACGGAATTGGGTCCTATATCCTGAGGCCGAAGGTCAAAAAAGTTGAGCACGTCCCGGAAGAATTTTGAGCCGGGCGGTGCGAAACCCCGGCTCATATGGTCTGCAAAGATCACTACCTCCCCGTCCCTCGGCTGAGGTCTCTCTTCGGACGGGTCAGGGCCACGGTAGGACATCACTTCCTTCCTGAGCAGATATCCGGACTTAACGAAGTTGGCCAGGGTCTCATCAGTGATGTTGGATCTCATCCAGTTGCAAGTGATGGGAGCTTTGGGAGGCATGGTGACGGTTGGTGATCTATGATAAAGAGGAAAGTGTCCGGGTTAATTATAAGCCGGAGTTTATCATTCAAGTTACAATGACGGCTTATGAAGGGGACTAATGGTATGTATTGACATGGTGGGTTATTTAAGCCATCAGAGCATTCAGGATGAGTTGGTCATCTGCGGCTTACTGCGGTTAAGTCGGAAGATTCTACAGAGCATGGTTCTCTTTAAACCGGAAAAGTTCTACGGCGCGTGTTTTCTTTAAGTC
>NC_057811.1:310359005-310370220 GCF_018294505.1 Triticum aestivum | reverse complement strand
GATGCAGCGGCCGGGTCGGTGAAGATCAGGGGCGCGACGGCGGCGGCGGCGGCAGAAGCTCGGGCAGAGGAACGGCAGCGCGAGGAAGAAGGAGAGTGTGAGAAGAGAGTGCCGGGCCGGCCTATTTATAAGGCCGAGTCATAAGTGGGCGCGGGATTCAAGGAGGCTACGGCGTGGTTATCTCCCCCTCACGGCGCCTCGATTTTCGCAAAGATAGTAAAAGCAAAGATCCGTTGCGGATCTGGCGGAGTAAAAAACGGACTTAATGGAGGATGACGTCACGGCGGATTATCCGGAGTCCAGAGGATGACGTCACTCCGGGTTATGACCTTCACATGAATGGTAAGCCGGAGAATTTTTCTGTCTGCAGAGCTGAAGATTGACACGAGCCGGCTCAAGTCAATCTGGGGCCTAATGTTGAGGATATAGACCTGGGGGTCACCCGCCATGAGGGCCGGGTTACTCCAAGGATCGTTACCAGAAGCCCGGAGCTAAGTTTCAGGATAATGGGCCAGAGATGGGAGGAGACCCGGATATAGCTTAAAGCCCGTAGTTACAATCATTGTTATAGTAGACTTGTAGTGTAAGGCAAGTATTGTTTAGAGTCCGAGCCGGACACTCTTATGAGCCGGCCGGGACTCTAAGGGCTGCTGGGCGTCAGCCTCCCTATATAAAGGGACGACCCGGCAGCGGTTTAAGGGCGACAACAATTTGATCGAGAGCCGGGCGTAGCTGCTTAGCTCCCTGGCAATCGTAACCCTAATCAATAACACCTCGAACTGGACGTAGGCTTTTACCTTCACCGTAAGGGGCCGAACCAGTATAAACCCTCGTGTTCCTTGTCCCGCTTAACCCCTTCAAGCTTCCCAATTGCGATGGCTCCACGACTAAGTCCCAACCCGAGGACATCTGCCGTGACAATTCCACGACAGCTATGCTGACTCGGGGACGCTTCGTATGTCATGTGCACTGCCTTGTACATGATGGTGTTGTACGATCGAGCCCATGTGGGCCCCACCACGAAAACTTCGGAAGAAATCTCTATCATATGTTTGTTCCGGCTTATTCTGCAAGCCAATCCTTTGTTTTGTTTTGAGTTGTGGTATTCGAGTTGCTTCAATGCCAAGCGTTGATTCCATACCTTTTCCAAGTGGTGTTCTCATGTTTCTATGGGAGTGTTAATCCTTATTGGTCATCGAGAGTGCCATCCCAATTCTATTTCTAACTGGTGCGCTTCTCTTCAAGATGATCCCATCATTCTCCCCATCCGCAAGATCAATTCTAAGTTCTCTCAATGATGTCTGTTTCATTCATCCCAAGTTGGCTTTGTTTTCCCACCCTCCCACCCTTTTCTTCAAGGATTCAGATTTCTTAATCATGTATCCTTTACTTGTGAGAAGTCTCTCCAATCTTTTCCGTCAATGTTCTTATCCGGGGATTCTCAGAAAGATTCTAACGGAGCTTCAAGTTCATCAATCTTCGTTCTTTTTCTTCTCCAGTGGATTCAATTCAAGCTTTCGGTGTTGATCATATTCCCTTCCTCGTTTCAAGTGTTTTTGTTGAGGATATAGACCTTAGAGTCACCCGCCAGGAGGGGCCGGGTTACTCATACGGTCGTTGCCAGAAGCCCGGAGCCAAGTTTCAAGACGATGGGCCAGAGATGGGCTGAGACCCGGATATGGCTTAAGGCCCGTAGTTATAATCATTATTATAGTAGAACTTGTAGCGTAAGGCAAGTATAGTTTAGAGTCCGAGCCGGATACTCTTATAAGCCGGCCGGGACTCTAAGGGCTGCTGGGCGTCAGCCTCCCTATATAAAGGGATGACCCGGCAGCAGTTTAGGGGCGAGAACAATCTCATTGAGAGCCGGGGATAGTTGTTTAACTCCCGGCGATCATAACCCTAATCAATATCACCCCAGACTGGACGTAGGCTTTTACCTTCACCATAAGGGGCCGAACCAGTATAAACCCTCGTGTTCCTTGTCCCGCATAACCCCTTCAAGCTTCCTAGTTGCGATGGCTCCACGACTAAGTCCTAACTCAAGGACATCTGCCGTGACAATTCCACGACAGTTGGCGCCCACCGTGGGCCAGCGCACGGTGGATTTGAGTTCTTGAAGGGCAGCTTCGAAGGGCTCAAGGGATACGCTGTGGGCCGGATGACCAAGAGTCGTCGCGGCAAGCTCTACATCGACGATGCAAACTGGGGCCCCGACGCCGGCTCAATTGAGTACGGGTACTGGGTCCCCTTCGGCGGAATTCACGTTTTCATTGGCAAGATTGGTGAGCTGGGCCCCGAGCCGGGTCTCTGCGCTGATCTCATCGAGACGGCTCAGCTTGCGCGACCCGCCCGGGCCCGGCCTGCCTTAAGGCATGCTTTTGTGGGGTGTATCCATGGAGGACTCTCCGATCGATCTGGATCCGGTGATGAGACGGCCGCCGGCTCTGACGGCGAGTCGGCCACCGATGAATCAAACTCGTTGTACCAACTTCTAGATGGCAGGCTCATGGGTTGTTCCGACGGCGACAGTATTCCGGACCATTTTGAGCCGCCAAGTCAGGTTGGAGTTTTTATGGCTGGTGCGCAGCCTGTTCAGAACCCCGCTGCCGGATCGGGAAACCCGGTGCCGTCTCCGGCTCAGGTGCTGATGGATCTCACGGACAAGATGACGGCCCTGTTAACCACCGCGGTTGACCCGGCGAATCAAGCTCAGCATGACGCGGAGGTGGCACAGTTAAAATTGGATTTGATAAAAGCTAAAGAGGATCTTGCAGCGGAAGGGATCAGGCTGGCTGCGGAGCGGGCTGCTCTTGACGCCCGGACTCAGCTGATTCAGGCACAGTCCTTCCAACTCACGATGGATCAGAACGCGGCCAACGAGGTCATGAGAAGGAGGCATCAGAAGGCCCATTCTCGACTCCCACCGGTTTACGATCCACGAAATCTCTTCAACACGCCGGGTGCAGGATCTAGTAACCCGCCAGGGGTCATTGCGCCCGGGTCTGGACCCCTTATTCAGCCACGAGTGATGGGGCCTCCCCAGGTGCCCCTGCCCCGCCTCAGTATGTGCCAATACCCCCGGGTCATTATGATAACCCGCTGGAGAACATGGTGGCTGCGGCAGCACGACTGGCGGCTCTCCCCGTTGACGGCGACTCTCCGGCGGCCATCGAAACCCGCCGGGTCAGGGAACTCTTGCAGACGGCACTGGCAGAGCAAGAGGCGTACTCCTACAGCCGGGACAGGATCCACTCGACCCCTCGTCCAGGCCAGTGCCCGAGTTACAGCCGGCACATGGTCTCAGCAACCGGCTCAAGTAATGTCCGACGCCATGACCCACCCCCTGGCCATGGCCCGGCTCATAATGGAGCCTTTTATGCAGCAGACCAAGCGCGGCAAGAGGCGGAGCAGGTGCCTCAATTGACGGCTTACCAGACCCCCCCGGCTTATCCGACGACGTCCGTTGATGTGGGTATTTCTACCAGGACCGGGGGTGTCCCTTGTTTGGTGCCGGCCATCCGTAATGAACGTCTACCTAAGGATTTCAAGGGCCCTAGGAAGGTGCCTAACTATACAGCTGACTTACAGCCTGCGGCCTGGATTGAGAGTTATGAGATGGCTATGGAACTGCTAGAGGTCAGCGAGGCGGCCATGGCCAAATATTTAACCATGATGTTAGATGGAACTGCCCGCACGTGGTTAAAAGGGTTGCCGCCGAACTCCATTGGGTCTTGGGCTGAGCTGAAGGCCCGGTTCATTCAAAACTTCAAGGATACCTGTAGGCAGTCTATGTCAATTGTGGATTTGACTAACTGTAAGCAGCAGGAGGGTGAATCCACGACCCATTGGGTTCGCCGGGTCAAGGAGATCATACATTCATCAGATAAGATGGATGCCGGCTCTGCAGTCTTAATGTTGGAACAGAACTGTCGCTTTGTGCCCCTTAAGATGAAACTCGGGCGGCTTAAACGCGACTGCACCGATATGGGTACCCTAATGGCGGCTCTTGTCAAGTACACCGATTCTGATGGTACCAAGGATCCCCCTTCAGACGATGAAAGGACAGGGAAGGGAAAGAAGAACGGCAATGGCAAGGGTCCTCAGTTTAACCCGAGGAACCAAGGAGGAGGCAAGCGTAAGGCCGATGGCAGCCTAGAGTTTGTAGCCAACGCCAACTCCCAAGGTAGTAACCCGCGACGCAAAGGGAGGCCCCCTCCCCGAGGCGGCGGGTCAGGTCCAACGCTGGAGCAGCTGTTGAATGAGCCTTGTCCAAGGCATGGCTCTAGAGAGAAGCCAGCGACTCATCTGTGGAAGGATTGCGCGATCATGAAGGCCTTTAAGAGCTACAATGGCCCGGGCGGCGGCTCAGGCGCCGGCGGTTTTCATGGCCCGGGCGGCGGCTCAAATTCCGGTCCTCAGAACGGTCAAGGGGGCTTTAATCAGCAGGCGGGTCAGGGTCATCAACAGCAACAGGGGGGTTATCAGACCAACCCAAAGCAGCTTAGCGGTGGACAGTATCATGTGTTCACCACTAGTTTGTGCAAACGAGATCAAAAGCTTCACAAGAGGGCTGTGAATGCTGTTGAGCCGGCGGTTCCACGCTACTTGCGGTGGTCTGAGCAGCCTATAGTGTGGAGTAGGGAGGATCACCCTCCCCGGGTGGATAACCCAGGCCACTTGGCCTTAGTGGTGGCTCCTCGGGTGGGAGGTTATAAGTTCATAAAGGTACTCATGGATGGAGGCAGCAGCATCAACATCCTATATTATGAGACTTTTCGCCGTATGGGGCTGGTTGATAAGAACCTCAGCCAGTCAAACACTATCTTCCATGGTGTGGTGCCTGGTAAGTCGGCTTATCCAGTCGGCAAGATCGAGTTAGAAGTGGCTTATATAACCCGGGGAGAGTTGCCTGAGGATGAAACTCTGGCCAGGTAAATAACCCGGCGGGCTAAGTCAATGATCGTCATCGATGGCGAGTTACATCATCGCAGTGTTTCAGGGGCATTTCAACGTTGTATCTCCCCTGAGGAAGGCCAAGAGATCTTGCGGGAGATCCACGAAGGGGATTGTGGTCATCATGCCGGCTCAAAATCTCTTGTAGCCAAGGCTTTCCATCATGGTTTTTATTGGCTGACGGCTCACGCGGATGCAGAAGACTTGGTCAGTAAATGTGATGGTTGCCAAAGGTTCTCACGACGGGCTCACGTGCCGGCTCAGGAGTTGAGGATGATCCCAATCACTTGGCCCTTTGCGGTCTGGGGGCTTGATATGGTTGGGCCTTTTAAACGGTCCAAGGATAAGAAGACCCACCTCTTGGTGGCAGTTGACAAATTCACAAAATGGGTGGAAGCTGAGCCAGTTAGCAAGTGCGATGCAGCCACGGCGGTTCAATTTATGAAAAAGGTGATTTTCCGCTTTGGTTTTCCGCACAGCATTATAACTGACAACGGCACCAATCTCTCCAAAGGCGCCATGGAAGAATTTTGTCAACGAGAGCATATCCGACTTGATGTTTCTTCAGTGGCTCATCCTCAATCCAATGGTCAGGCTGAGAGAGCTAGCCAGGAAATTCTGAAGGGTATCAAGCCCCGGCTTTTGGTCCCTTTACAACGGACGCCGGGTTGTTGGGTGGAGGAGTTGCCCTCCGTCTTATGGAGCATCAACACTACTCCTAACAGGTCTACAGGCTTCACGCCTTTCTTCATGGTTTATGGAGCAGAAGCAGTCCTCCCCAGTGACATCCGTCACGATTCACCTCGCGTGGCGGCTTATGTTGAGACGGATAATGAACAGGCGCGTCAAGATGCTCTGGATTTGTTGGACGAACAGCGTGATGTGGCAGCAGCCCGTTCAGCGATTTACCAACAAGACCTGCGTCGTTATCATAGCCGCCGGGTCAAATCCCGGGTCTTCCAGGAAGGCGACCTTGTGCTCTGGCTCATCCAGGATCAAACAGATGCACACAAGTTATCCCCACCTTGGGAAGGGCCCTTTGTGGTCAGCAAGAACTTGCACAACAGGTCATATTACCTCATTGATATTCGGGAGCATAAAGATTCGCGTAAATCTGAGGAAGAGACCCGTCGGCCGTGGAACATAGCTCAGCTTCGGCCTTACTACACTTGAGCTACCGGTTCTCGTGGTGTACATATTTATCTCAGCCATGTATATATTATGATAAGCAATAAAGCAGGACCTCTGTCCTTTTTCCACCTCCAAATATGCGTATGTTGTTTTTATTACAAGATTACATGCTGACTTAAAGGAGGATCCGGCTTATGATTGTATTCGAATCTAGCCGTAAGCAGTAAAGTTACTTGGGGGCTTCCTGTTCAAACATGGGTCGTATTCGAACCAAAGAGAACATAGCTGTCGATACCCATTTGATTGGCAAAGTGCCGAGCTCATTGGGAGGTTGCCTTTGGTCATATTTGAATCATAGTTTAACCCCTCTGAGAACCGACGTGGATCGTATTCGAATCAGCGTCGTTAAACAATTTTAAGAATCATTTGGGGGCTTCCTGTTCAAACATGGGTCGTATTCGAACCAAAGAGAACATAGCTGTCGGTACCCTCTTGATTGGCATCGCCACACCCACTGGGGGCTGTATGATCGTATCCGAATCTTGGCTTAACCCCTTGGGGCCGGGTCTCTGGTCGTATTCGAACGGAAGCCCCTAAGTTCTCCTGTTTTTTCACAAGTTTACTCTGAGGTGTGCATGGCCGGGTTTCACTTGCCGGTTTAACTTTGGTTTACAGTGTTAGTTGCACGTCATGGGTGTCATCAAGACAGGTAAACCGGAGTTAAGGTGTCAACCTTACTACCCGGGTTATTTAAACCGGAAGATGCTTACAGGCTGTTAAGTGTGTTATTATGGCTATGTTCAGAGTATAATTAAGGGCCAGTCCTTTTTTGATTCATATTCCGGGTTATTTATCTCAAACACCTGATTCTTAGGGCGGTAAGCCGCCTCGAGACTTGTGATTTGCCTTTTCTATGCAGATACTTAAAGGCATCTTTTGAGGTTGAGAAAAACAAAGGGATGATTCTGACCCGGAGAAACATAAAGGAGACAAATTCAAAGGGCTTTCGCGTTCAAAACGTGCACGATGGCACGACAGAGATAAACTGTTGCATTTACTCTATTACAATCATTCTTCAAGTCTAAAAGATGGAACAATGTTTGATAAGCCGCCAGCTAACTTATGATGCCCGCTGAGTTGAAGTCCCCGGCTCATTTCTGTCTTCTCCTTCGGCTGATCCCAAGACCTCGAAGGTCGATGATTTCCAGTTGATGCCGCTGAGAGCTTCGAACTGGGCTTCTTCGTCAATTAACCCGGCCGGGTCAATCTCCGGGGCGAAGGTGTGCTGACGAGCCGGAGGGATCAGATTGAGGGCTTCATAGCGAGGGGTTGGAATCCTCTGATTCTCCGCATCATAACCCGGCTGGTACTTGGTTAAGTCGGTGTCGTTCCCGATGAGGGTGGCCACCGGGCGTACAGCCTTCACACATGCCGCGAAGTCCTTCTGGTCGAAGGCTGAGCCGTCTTCCTTCAGGCTTGGGTAACCCAGGGTGATGTCTGCCGGGTCTAGCTCCGGCAGGAATGCTTTGGCCCGGCTCAGCGCGGCAATTGCTCCGGCTCTCGCGGAGGCCCGTCGTAGCTCCTGGATCCGCTGTGGCAGAACAGCGAGCCGGCGCGGGACTTCGGCCAGATGAGTTGGCACCTCGTTGGATAGGGCCACCACAGCTAAGGCACGCTGTGACCCGGTGTAGAGCTGTTCCACCAGGGTATACACGGCCTTTAACTTGGTGACCACGCTCTGGTTGAGGTTGGCACTCCTGGGACCTGTTTCACAAGATCAGATAAGCCGGTGACAAGGATGAATCATGACATATACAGATTTGATGAAAGCCGGTGAGGCGACTTACCGAAGATAGCAGCCACCATTTGGGAAACCTGGCGTTTTAGGCCGGAGAGCTCGGCGGTCTTCTCAGCGAGAGCCTTCTCCGCCTGTTCCGCCTGGGTCACCAGTGCGGCCTTCTCTTCGACCCAGGCTTTCCTCTCAGCATCAAACTCGGTCTTCAACTTTTCTTGAGTGGCAATGCTGGATACAAACTTGGCGTTTGCCTTCCGGGTCTCCGTCTCCTGCATCTTTAGCCGGCTCTTGAGATCCGCAAGATCCGCCTCTAGTTTCTTGCCAACAGCCTGCATATATTTCCGGGTTAATTGACACTCATTATATAAGTCCCAAGCGTTTTCCAAGCAAAGACACTTGGCACTTGGGGGCTAATGCATATTGAACGCATCTATCTACATACTGCCGGTTCAGATGAGTAAGCCGGAATCTAAGTCTACAACATATTCAAGTATAAGTCATCGACTTGGGGGCTGGCATGGCAAAGGTAACTATGCAGTAAAGTAAGAAGACAGGAGAAGGGTACCTCGGATTTTTGTTGGATCTGGTTGACCATGGCAACCTCGGCGTCCCGGCTCTTGTGGACTTGGCTGATGTAGCCAGAGACGAGCTCTCCAATGCTCAAGTCGGTGTAGCCGGAGAGGTCCAGGTTCACCCGGTGGGGCTGCAGTAACTCCCCCTTCACGGAGCATTTGGCCAACGCGGTCGGTCTCCCCGGCTCAACGAATTCCGTCCGGGTGATTACCACGTCCGGGTCGTCTGCTGGTGGAGCTGAGCCGGAGGCCTCCGGGTTAACCGAAGCTTCGGTCGTTGTTTTGGTAGTCGGGGCAGGGGCCTCAGGCGCCGTGTCCATTGGAGTGGTGGCTTCGGGGGCGGAGGCAGTTGGCGGCTCTTGAGCCGTCGCCTCCGGTTCAGGCAAGTCTGGCACTCCGGCTGACCTGGTCTTCTTTGCTCTTTTGGTGAGCTTTGCCTGGGCACTGAAAAGACAGAAGTGTTAGGCGCACAAAGAGTAAGTACAGACAAAAGATAATGTAAGAAGATTGTTGTTACCCGGGCGCAGTCTTGAAGGCCGGCAGATTTGACTGCATGGAGTCACCCGAAGAGGGCGAGGTCTCCTGATAATAGGAGTCAGAAGAGTTGAGTGGCTGACGGATAACGCCCGCCAACGGATGAAAAGGGTACAGGTGAGAAAAAACCTCAGTGCGACGCTTCCTTGTTGCGTCGGGTAACCCGGCGGAGAGGTCGGTGTCCTTGCGGGCCCGGGTGTGATGCCGGCTTTCGTGAACCTGCTGCTTCAAAAGAAATTGAGGGTCTTGATGAGCTAATGGATGGGAAAAGCTTACTTTCCGGGTTACTCTTCGGACTTTCAGCTGTGGCAAAGGCTCCGAGTCGGGGGAAAGTGACATTACCTCTTCAACCACCGGGTTACTGGCGCCGGTGTCATCCTGTCAATAAGCAAATGTTGATAAGTCGGACAGCAACAAACAACAAATATGGCAAGAATTTAAAGGTTTAAGGATTACCTCTGATTCGGAGCTGTCACTTAATTGCAGTAGCTCCGAAGCAGTGGGTCTGCTTCCCTTTTTGCGAGGGGCGGCTTTCTTGGCGGCTTTCTTCGCCTTCCTGGCCTTCTTGGCCGCTTCATGGTCATATTTGACCCGCCAGAACTTATCATCAGCCTGAAAGATACAATGATTGATTCTTAAAACGGTTCAGTTGAAGGTTATATGCAGACGAAGATAAAAGTTAAAGTCAGCGGCTTACCGCTGGGGCTGGATTGGTCTTGCAGAAGGGGGCTAGCCCGGTTCTTCCGCAGTCTGCCAGGCTCTCGTTTAGAAGAGCCTTGGTCTCTTCCTCTACAACGTCTTCTGGAAGATCATTGCGACTGTGCCTCTGCGGGTCATCCTTTCGCCCGGTGTATTCACACATTAAGCCGGGACGGCGGCTCAATGGGATCACCCGCCATGAGATCCAGACCCGGACCAGATCAATTCCTTTCAGACCGTTGCCTAGCAGGGCCTTGATCTTATTGATAGTTGGAAGCAGAGGTTGGCGTTCCGCTGCAGTCAGTTTATCCGACAGCGGATGAGTCGGCTCTAGACGGGTTGGGCGAAAGCCGGGCAGCGGGTTCTCGTCAGCCGGGGACGTATCTTGGCAGTAGAACCAAGTCATATTCCAGTCCTTGGGGTGGCTTGGCGGTTCTGCGTAAGGGAACAGACAGTCCCTACGCCGCTGGATGGAGATGCCGCCTAATTCCAGACTTGGCCCGTTGGCACACTCGTTTTGGCGGTTTAAGTAGAACAGCTCTCTGAAAAGCAGTAAACTGGGCTCTTCTCCAAGGTACACTTCGCAAAAGACTTGGAAGTTGCAGATGTTGGATACGGAGTTGGGTCCTATATCCTGAGGCCGTAAGTCAAAGAAGTTGAGCACGTCCCTGAAAAACTTTGAGCCGGGCGGTGCGAAGCCCCGGCTCATATGGTCTGCGAAGATCACTACCTCCCCGTCCCTTGGCTGTGGTCTCTCTTCCGACGGGTCAGGGGCACGGTAGGACATGCTTTCCTTCTTAGGCAAATATCCGGACTTAACGAAATTGGCTAGGGTCTCGTCAGTGACGTTGGACTTCATCCAGTTGCAAGTGATGGGAGCTTTGGGAGGCATGGTGAAGGTTGGTGGTCTATGATAAAGAAAAAAGTGTCCGGGTTAATTATAAGCCGGAGATCTATCGTTCAAACTAAGATGGCGGCTTATGAAGGGGACTAATGATATATATTCAGATACGGTGGGTTAGTTAAGCCGGAGGATTCTACAGAGCATGGTTCTCTTTAAACCGGAAAGTTCTACGGCGTGTGTTTTCTTTAAGCCGGATATGTAAGCCGCCAAGATTCAATGGTTGCAGTTTTTACTAAGTGTGGTAAAACAGGTTTCGCATACTACCGTAACTTTTTTGGATCAAAATGGTCGGAGCAAAGAAAATTTTCTAGACCTAAAATGCGGACGCAGGGGAGTTCTTGAGCTCGAAGGGGATCTTATGCAGTGGAAAGAAGTGCGTTTTTCAGGTGAAATGAGTAATAAACAACTACTGCAGTAAGTCTACACATATCCAAGATCAAACAAGGGTGGCAACTACAAGAACTACTGAAGCCTGCGAACCATGGAGAAGAACACGGATGAACTGTTTGAACTCTACCACAGATCTGTTCTAGCAAGGCAGAGGAGACTCACCGGAGTTGGGGAAGAGCGGAAGTCGCCGCCGTTATCTGGTCCAAGTCAGGGTGATGCAGCGGCCGGGTTGAT
>NC_057811.1:310329125-310358463 GCF_018294505.1 Triticum aestivum | reverse complement strand
ATGACAGTAAAGCAAAGATCCGTTGCGGATCTGGCGGAGTAAAAAACGGACTTAATGGAGAATGACGTCACGGCGGATTATCCGAAGTCCAGAGGATGACGTCACTCCGGGTTATGGCCTTCACATGAATGATAAGCCGGAGATTTTTTCTGTCAGAAGAGTTGAAGATTGACATGAGTCGGCTCAAATCAATCTCGGGCCTAATGTTGAGGATATAGACCTTAGAGTCACCCGCCAGGAGGGGCCGGGTTACTCATACGGTCGTTGCCAGAAGCCCGGAGCCAAGTTTCAAACGATGGGCCAGAGATGGGCTGAGACCCGGATATGGCTTAAGGCCCGTAGTTATAATCATTATTATAGTAGAACTTGTAGCGTAAGGCAAGTATAGTTTAGAGTCCGAGCCGGATACTCTTATAAGCCGGCCGGGACTCTAAGGGCTACTGGGCGTCAGCCTCCCTATATAAAGGGATGACCCGGCAGCGGTTTAGGGGCGAGAACAATCTCATTGAGAGCCGGGGATAGTTGTTTAACTCCCGGCGATCGTAACCCTAATCAATATCACCCCAGACTGGACGTAGGCTTTTACCTTCACCGTAAGGGGCCGAACCAGTATAAACCCTCGTGTTCCTTGTCCCGCATAACCCCTTCAAGCTTCCTAGTTGCGATGGCTCCACGACTAAGTCCTAACTCAAGGACATCTGCCGTGACAATTCCACGACAGTTTTCGTATGCCGGTGTATCTCTTAATCATTCTTCGCGTGCTATTCAGTTGTTCCGGAGTGCCGAAGATATCCTAGAAGATTCAAGTTTCTATTCGAAATCCTTTCAAGCTATTTCGAGGTCTTACCTTATTCAGGCCATTTAATTCAACCGGTGCAATCTCTCTTTTAAATCGTTCAACGGTGTTTCTCTTGAGTGGGCCCTAACCCACAGGTCTTTTCCCAGGATCTTACCTGACTCTTCTAATTTTCCCGGAGCTATTCTCAATTTCATTTCAAAGTTTGACGTAAGAATGAATTATCATCAGTCAAATATCTTTCTCCAAGATCTTTCAAATTCTTTTCATCGTTGGTCCAACCTTTATATTTTTCATCCCGGAGTATCTCAACAATTCATGGTGGTGTTTCTCGTCGTCATTCTGGGATCACCGAAGAAGAGTTCCTCTTAAATCCTTATCCGTTCTTCCAAAGATTCATGGTTCTAGCTTGATGCCATCCTCTCATAATTGTTTTCGATTGTGAGAATTCTTTTCACCCATCCGGAGCATTTCAGGAGCCTTTTCAGTTTGATTCTCCGGAGCCCATCATCTCAGAATTATTCATTCTTAGCTTTCAGCTCTCGTTCTCCAAATCTTACCGGTGAATCGTTCAAATATCCTCTAATCAGTTCATGATCTCTCCGTTCTCATGTATCTAAATTCCCTCAAGTATCTTCATTCGTTCTCTAATTCTTCCCGGTGTTTCTTTATCTTTTCTTTGTTCATTTTCAATTCTTATGGTGGTTCGTTCAAGAATTTCTCTTCCTTGTTTATCATACCGATTTATTCATTGGTTAAATCCTATCGGTGGTTCGTTGAAGACCTTCCCAAGTTTGTGCCATATCTATCTTAATCCTTTCTACGAGAATAAGTAGTATGCCAAATACATTGCTTGTCATCAATTTAATTGGTGAAGGATGAGCATAATGTAATTCTTATTCTTGTTGCATCGAGTAAATTCAATTCCTTATTCCGGAGGTTCATCAAAATTCTTGATTTCATTTGTTCATCTTTCTTTCCGGAGTTCCAAGTTTTCTCGGTTATATCATTTCAAAGCTTCATCTTATCACTGCAAGATTTCACCTTGTGTTTTCAACTTCTCTTTCTTTCTATCATCCTTTTTTTTACCGGAGTTCTTCATGGAGTTTCTTCATGGTGGTTCATCAAGGATTTAATTCTTTCTCGAAGTGTTCTCAAGATTTTTGTTAGAAGAGCTCAAATATTCTTCTTCCTGCATTCCAAAGTGCAATTCGTTCTACCTTATCAGTTGAGGTGGTGTCATGTCATTCTTGACAATATGAGTTCGCATTTCATGATTCACATGTTGTCAAGAATGAGATATTTTAAATCCACCAATCTCTTCGTTGGATTTATCTTGTGTCATGTTTCACCTAAAGCTTTCCCTAAGGAATGTTGCTATTATGGTGCTTATCAATGATCCAAGTTTTCTCCTATCCTCTTGGTGAAAGAAGTTTTTCATCGCCTTGGTGCTCTCACTCAAATCAATGGCTTCCTTTAGTGGCCATTTGTCACCTCATAATGTTGACATGTTTCCATAAGTCCACTACAAGCTTATTCTTTTCGTTGTTGGTTTTCCAACAACTCCGTTCAATCCTTCTTTTTAAGGAGGCTCTTTCAAATGCAATTGTGATAGAAGTTGTTGTTCTCTTCTCTGTTCTATTGATTCCACTATTTCATTTGTCCCGAAGGCATTGTGATGTTTTCTTCGACCCATCATCTCATTTTGGAGATCATGTTCTTTTCCTTGCTTATCCATTTAACCAGAGTGTCGTGTTTTCATTCGAGCTTTCTCATCTTATCAAGTTTTGCCTCCTTCCTCAACCAGAGTGCGGTCTGAAATCTTTCTTACCCTTTGTGCCATTTTCCAATAGTTCCGGAGGCAGTGTGTTGTTGATTTCATCAAGTATCATCCCATCTTCTCAAGTTCATGTTAATTCCTTCCATTTTCAGTCGGAGTGCTGTCCAAATTATATCATTCTTAATCCTACTCTATCTTGTTTTAACCGGAGTGGCTTCAAAATCTATCTTGTCCCCTAAGCTCTTGGTTCTCATCGTATTATTTGTTCTTCTCTACCAACGCAGTGTTTGCAATCTCGTTCACCTCCATTGTATTCTTTCTTTTGATTTGTTCAACCTCTCAAGGTTTGTGGGTTTCACTCGTTTGTCAAAGAAGCAACTTTGTTTCACCTCTTCCTCTTCCCTTTCTCTCCGGTGCCATCCCTAGATCTCGGGACGAGATCTCTTGTAAGTGGAGGAGTGTTGTGACGCCCCAAGACCAACGCTCCAGAAGTCTTCCAGCTATTTTGTTGTCGCCGTGTGTTTTATTTTTGCTTGTTGCATTCATCATGTCATCATGACCATTGCATCGCATGTTTTCAAAAAACTTGCACCCGTTGATAGTTGCCGCTTCTTCCTCGTCTCTGTTGACCTTTCTCAAGACCGACTGTTCTTTTGTTGTCCGGCCATTTGAACCTCTCTGCACAGTGCATCGACCTCTCGCCCGTGTCCGAAAACTTCCCCGAACCCGAACCGGACTATCGTTACCGTTGGGTCCGGATCATCCCCTAACATCTATTAAACATCTCCATTTTTTTATTTGAACTCCCTGACCTATCTATTCTCCACCACCTGATTACGATCGGACAAACCAGATTAGCGCCTAACCAAAACCCACTTGCTATATAAACAACCTAACCTAGACCTAGCTGTCCAATCCCTCAAATCCTCCCCGCAGCCGTCACCGCCCACTGTCTCCTCCATCCTCGGGATCTTGCCCGATCCATTCGAGCCACCCGACCAACCTCCTTCCTCCTTGGGATTTCCTCCCGATTCAACCAGAGCCAACCAGCGCCAGCCACTTCTCGCCATCGATCCATCCCACCAACCAGAGATCCCCACGGCCCTCCTCGAGCAGCAGCATCCAGGAGCTCAAGCTCCCTTCTCTTGGTCCATGACGCCCTCGCCCCGAGCACGCAGGACCGCACTCTTCCTCCCTGCTCTTCCTTCCCTTTCTCTATTTCTATTCCCTTCCCCGCCCATCTCTCTCTGTTGCCTCCACAGGACACCATGGCCGACCTCTTCTTTCGATTCGTCGCCACGCCTTCGTCTCCTTCAAGCAGCAGTAGCCTCACTGCGCCCGAGCCTCCTCGACTCTTCCCGTGCGAGTCGTCGCCACCAGGCCGTTGCTCCCTTGCCTCGCTAGCCTCCCACGCCGCCGGCCACCACTCCGAGCAGAGCCGCCGGACCAGCAGGTCCCTGTCTCGCGTCCCTTCCTTCCCTCCTGCTCCATTTGTCTCTTCCTCCCTTATTTTCTCGGCTCTCTCTCTCTTTGTTCATCGACAGGACCCGCAGCACCATCCATGGCCGCCGCCCAGAGCCGTTGCCTCCGCCCTCCGTCCTTCGCCGCCGCGCCGGAGATCCCTGACACCGCTGCTCTGCTCTGCTCCTTCTCGAGCAGAGGAGCGTGCCCGCAAACCTCTGCTTCGCCTGCTCGATCCAGCCAAGCGAGCGCCTCGCCCGCGTTGACCCCGCCGTCGACCGCGCCACACCCAGCTGACTGGGTCACAGCCTCGTCAAGGCCCAGCCGCGTGCCACGCCGGCCTGCTGCTTCGTCCTCCACCAAGCGGGCCAAGCCCAATGTGAGCAGCCCAGTCGATCCAGATTCAGCCCATGTAGTTTTTTTCCTTCCGCTGCGAATTTGTCCAATTATCCAGGAGTTTACAGATTTACAGAAAAGTCCCTCTAGATCATGCATTTAATAACTCACAAACTGTGCATCGGATTAAAATGTTTTAAATATGCAAAATGCTTAGAATTTCATCTAGTTTCATAATATGCTGCTGTCATCCATGTTTAAAATGTTTAAAATGTTGTTTGCATTTATTTTGCTAAATGCCATGTTAAAATGATTTATTTCATATCTAAATAACCATAGCTCCGAATTAAATAAACTATATATGTAAATTGTCTAAAAAATGCATAGATTAACTTGGTGCACTTTGTTTTACTGCTTAACAACATTAAAATATGGTTTAGGGAAGAACAGTACCAATTCCAAAATATGCATATGAGGATTTTCCGGAATTGTTGTTTGTTGTTTCCGGCCTCATTTAAACTTGCTTCAATAGATAGTTTTATTATGCTTCACCTCTTGCCATGTTAATCAACATTTAATATTGTTGGGTACATAATCGAGAGAGAACTAAATAACTTAATGTGGTGTTTCGTCAATATGCAACTCGTTGCATATTGAGCTCCACTTAATTTGTAGTGTTGTTTGTTGCACTTTGCCATGCCATGCATCTTCAAACTGGACGTGCATCATCCTTGGTTGTGCATCATGCCATGTTTATGCTTGTGTGTTGACCATGTTGTTTGCTTCTTTCCGGTTGTGCTTCTCCTTGAAAGTTCTGGTTACGTTGCGTTTGTGAGGATTCGTTCGACTACGTTGGTTCGTCTACTTCATGGACTCGTTCTTCTTCCTAGCGGGATTTCAGGCAAGATGACCATACCCTCGAAATCACTTCTATCTTTGCTTGCTAGTTGTTCGTTCTATTGCTATGTCGCGCTACCTACCACTTGCCATATCATGCCTCCCATATTGCCATGTCAAGCCTCTAACCATCCTTTCCTAGCAACCCATTGCTTGGCTAAGCTACCGCTTTTGCTCAGCCCCTCTTATAGCGTTGTTAGTTGCAGGTGAAGATGAAGTTTGCTCCATGTTGGAACATGGACATGTTGGGATATCACAATATCTCTTATTTAATTAATGCATCTATATACTTGGTAAAGGGTGGAAGGCTCAGCCTTATGCCTGGTGTTTTGTTCCACTCTTGCCGCCCTAGTTTCCGTCATACCGGTGTTATGTTCCTTGATTTTGCGTCCCTTACGCGGTTGGGTGATTTATGGGACCCCCTTGATAGTTTGCCTTCAATAAAACTCCTCTAGCAAGGCCCAACATTGGTTTTACCATTTGCCTAACAACCTATTACCTTTCCCTTGGGAGTAATTAACCCGAGGGTCATCTTTATTTTAGCCCTCCCCCCGGGCCAATGCTTCTCTAAGTGTTGGTCCGAACTAGAGCACCGTGCGGGACCGTCCCTTGGCAACTTGGGTTACGTTGGTACCTGTACGCTTCGCTCATCCGGTGTGCCCTGAGAACGAGATATGTGCAGCTCCTATCGGGATTTGTCGGCACAGTCGGGTGGTCTTGCTGGTCTTGTTTTACCATTGTCGAAATGTCTTGTAAACCGGGATTCCGAGACTGATCGGGTCTTCCCGGGAGAAGGAATATCCTTCGTTGATCGTGAGAGCTTATAATGGGCTAAGTTGGGACACCCCTGCAGGGTATTATCTTTCGAAAGCCGTGCCCGCGGTTATGTGGCAGATGGGAATTTGTTAATGTCCGGTTGTAGAGAACTTGACACTTGACTTAATTAAAATGCATCAACCGCGTGTGTAGCCGTGATGGTCTCTTTTCAGCGGAGTCCGGGAAGTGAACACGGTGTTTGGGTTATGTTTGACGTAAGTAGGAGTTAAGGATCACTTCTTGATCATTACTAGTTGATGACCGTTCCGTTGCTCCTCTTCTCGCTCTTATTTGCGTATGTTAGCCACCATATATGCTTAGTGCTTGCTGCAGCTCCACCTCACTACCTTCTCCTACCCATAAGCTTAAATAGTCTTGATCTCGCAGGTGTGAGATTGCTGAGTCCTCGTGACTCACAGATACTTCCAAAACAGTTGCAGGTGCCGACGATACCAGTGCAGGTGACGCAACCGAACTCAAGTGGGAGTTCGACGAGGAACTTGGTCGTTACTATGTTTCGTTTCCTGATGATCAGTAGTGGAGCCCAGTTGGGACGATCGGGGATCTAGCATTTGGGGTTGTCTTCTCTTATTTTGGTTCCGTACTCGGACCTTGATTGTACTCTGAATGATGTATGTTTAAGTTATGTATTGTGTGAAGTGGTGATTGTAAGCCAACTCTTTATCATTCTTGTTCATTACATGGGATTGTGTGAAGATGACCCTTCTTGCGACAAAACCACCATGCGGTTATGCCTCCAAGTCGTGCCTCGACACGTGGGAGATATAGCCACATCGTGGGCGTTACAGCCCGTCCCGAAGAGCGTTGGAGCGCGAGGAAGCCATGGTGGGAGTAGTGGTGTGGACAGGACAAAGGGAACGGAGGTGGATGACTGTGGCTATGGCCGGCGCAGCAGTGAATATAGAAATGGTGGGCGGCGGAGGGGCGGACGTGTGGCGCCGGAGTAGCCGCCTCGGCAACCGTGTATCATTAATGTGGGCGGCAGACGGATGGACGGACGGCACTTGTGTCATTTGAAGGCGGAGCAACCGCCTGCACCGGGAAGCGGGGCGGGCGGCGCTGACCGTTTCGGGCGGAAAGCGCGCGCGGGCGAGGGAGGCGGTCTGGGTGGGCCAGGGCAGTCAGACTCGTGCTTGGCAGCGGGTCGGTCCAGCAGCCGGGACATGCTGGCTCGCCAGCGAGCTCGCCGAGCTGAGCGACGACAATCAGATGATGGACGTGGCTTCCGACCAGGAGCCGGCACCACTGTCCCAGCCAGTTCATGCCGTGTTCACCATAGAGCAGGTGCGGCCCACTTCGACACCCTAATGACGGAAGAGCTACCAGTGCTGGAGGGCCTGTGCTGCAACCTCCGTCTCCTCAATGAGCACCGGTGAACAAGCGAACGACAATGCCGTCGCGGACATGTGGCCCTATGATCCTGGCTTCCCGAATGAGCTGCGGGCGCTGTATCAGACCATCCGTAGGGCCCGCGAGGCCCTCTCCGTCGTCCTTCGAGTTGTTGCGCTCGCTGTGGCACCGCTGTCTCGCGTTGTCAACATGGTCAACGGCATGAGGAATGAGGAGATGACTTTACTTGGAGAGGATGACAGTGGGGACCCACCAGGGCCATAGCCGCACGTACGCAAGTGCCTCCTTATTATATACAACTGTAATATTTTTTGCTTCCTTCTGGTTTCCTGACATCACGGTCCCACACCATTGTCAACCTATGTAGTCAATAAATGAGAGAATTGCACAAGGAGCGGCCGACAGCTGGGACCAAGCAGCTCGAGCAGTATTTGTCTTTTTGAGGTGTGAGCACTGCAGAGTTTTTCTTGAGCGATGTTTTCATTGTTGTTCAAAGGAGAGCAGGGTATTAACTGGGCGGGCTGTGGCCCGTCTAGCCCAGGCTAGATATCCAGCCCACATATTAATTTTTTTCAAGCTGAAAATGCCTAGCACAACTATACTCTTTTTGAGGAATACCCAGGCAAGGTCAACTTGTTATTCTCCGCCCAGCTGGGCTGCAAATCTTTCCTAGGAGAGATGCATTAGGCTTAACAAGAAAATGGGCTTTAAGAAATAATAAATGGGATGTAATTATAAAAACTGGGTAGTAACTATAAAAAATGCACCAAACATGTAATTACTTTATAAAATAATATTTCTGGATTTTGAAAATTTTAATTTCATTAATTGTTGTGCGCGCAATGTTTCGTTGGATTTTTACGTAATACAAATTTATATTGAAATAGTATTTAATCTGACTAGAAATTTCAGGATAAAAATATTTCGGATCCCATCAAAATGTGGGAAATTTTATTAAATTCTATTTTGAACGGTTTGTTGAAATTATTAATCGTTGTCCTAGCTAGAAAATGGGCTATACTTTTAACAAACTGTAAATGGGCTGTAGTAAATTCCATTAGAATTCAAAAATGGGTTGTACATTCTTACAAATCGCAAATGGGCTATAAGTTCTCTGCCATACACTTGTGGGCCTACTAAGTTGACGTGTATGCAAGGCTTTGTCAACTTATAGTCAACACACGGTTCTAGCAGCAGTGTCTGTTGGATGTCCATCCAACGGATGTCGTGCTTCTTCTTCAATCTCGGATATTCTAGCTTCAGCCGCCTAAAAAATGATTCCTCCCCCTGATATCTGGGGCGCACCGTTTCGGAGGCTGACCTGTGGGCCTACTAAGTTGACGCGTACCGAGGGCTTTGTCAACTTAGTCAATATAAACGATTCTAGCTGGAGTGACCGTACGATGTCCATCCAACGGCCGTTGTGATTCTTCAACCTCTGGTCTTCTTGCTCCAGCCGCCCAAAGCAGCGCCGGTCATGCCGCCTGCTCCTGCCTCCCGTGGCCGGCTGTGCTGCCGTGGAGGCCTCACCTCCCCCTACCACTCCCACCGCTGGCCAGGCCCTGCGGCGACGGCATCCTCACACCACAGCCGAACTAGAACCCCCGTACTCCTCTCCGCGTGGGCATCCACTGCTGCGTCTTCCCCGGCTCTGCGTCGTCCCCTTCCTAGGCCTCGTCGTCGTCCACCGCCTTGGTGCTCTCGGCGCGGCGTGGTCAATGTGGTCAACGACCGACTTCCATCGGAAGAGTACTGTACGTGGAGAGGCTGACAGTTGGCTCCACGACCGCAGTAAGGAAGTGTCTCCTTATTACACGGAAAATAATTATTCCTCCACCTCACAGCAGGGACCCACCGGACGGGCCACCGTATTTCGTGATAAAAACGTTTCCCCCTGACTGTTGGGACCCACCAGCTACATCTTCGCACGCAAGGAAGTGTGTCCATATTACGGGCAAAAAATGATTCGCCCCCTAACTGATGGGCCCAACAGCTACATCTTCGCACACAAGGAAGTGCATCCATATTACGGGCAAAAAATAATAATTCGCCCCTTGACTGTTGGGATCCACCAGCTACATCTTCGCATGCAAGGAAGTGCCTGACAGTCGGTGATACATCTCCAACATATCTATAATTTATGAAGTATTCATGTTATTATATTATCCATCTTCGATGTTTTATGGGCTTTACTATGCACTTTTATATTATTTTTGGGACTAACCTATTGACCCAGAGCCCAGTGCCAGTTCCTGTTTTTTCCCTTGGTGTTTCGAAGAAAAGGAATATCAAACGGAGTCGAAACGGAATGATACCTTCTGGAGAAGTTATTTTTGGAAAGAAAGCAACCCGAGAGACTTGGAGTCCATGTCAAGAAAGCAACGAGGAAGGCACGAGGCAGGGGGGCACGCCCACCCCACCTGGGCGCGCCCTCCACCCTCGTGGGCCCCTCGTGGCTCCCCTGACATATTTCTTCCTCCTATATATATCCATATACCCTAAAACGATCGGGGAACAGAATAGATCGGGAGTTCTGCCGCCGCAAGCCTCTGTAGCCACCAAAAACCAATTGGACCCTGTTCCGGCACCCTGCCGGAGGGGGGAACCCTCACCGGTGTCCATCTTCATCATCCCGGCGCTCTCCATGACGAGGAGGGAGTAGTTCACCCTCGGGGCTGAGGGTATGTACCAGTAGCTATGTGTTTGATCTCTCTCTCTCTCGTGTTCTTGAGGTGATACGATCTTGATGTATCGCGAGCTTTGCTATTATAGTTGGATATTATGATGTTTCTCCCCCTCTACTCTCTTGTAATGGATTGAGTTTTCCCTTTGAAGTAATCTTATCGGATTGAGTCTTTAATGATTTGAGAACACTTGATGTATGTCTTGCGTGGGATAACCGTGGTGACAATGGGTTATTCTATTGATTCACTTGATGTATGTTTTGGTGATCAATTTGCGGGTCCCGCCCATGAACCTATGCATAGGGGTTGGCACACGTTTTCGTCTTGACTCTCCGGTAGAAACTTTGGGGCACTCTTTGAGGTTCTATGTGTTGGTTGAATAGATGAATCTGAGATTGTGTGATGCATATCGTATAATCATACCCACGGATACTTGAGTTGACATTGGAGTATCTAGGTGACATTAGGGTTTTGGTTGATTTGTGTCTTAAGGTGTTATTCTAGTACGAACTCTAGGGCTGTTTGTGACACTTATAGGAATAGCCCAACGGATTGATTGGAGAGAATAACTTTGAGGTGGTTTCGTACCCTACCATAATCTCTTCGTTTGTTCTCCGCTATTAGTGACTTTGGAGTGACTCTTTGTTGCATGTTGAGGGATAGTTATATGATCCAATTATGTTATTATTGTTGAGAGAACTTGCACTAGTGAAAGTATGAACCCTAGGCCTTGTTTCCTAGCATTGCAATACCGTTTGTGCTCACTTTTATCTTTAGTTACCTTGCTGTTTTTATATTTTCAGATTGCAAAAACCTATATCTACCATCCATATTGCACTTGTATCACCATCTCTTCGCCAAACTAGTGCACCTATACAATTTACCATTGTATTGGGTGTGTTGGGGACACAAGAGACTCTTTGTTATTTGGTTGCAGGGTTGCTTGAGAGAGACCATCTTCATCCTACGCCTCCCACGGATTGATAAACCTTAGGTCATCCACTTGAGGGAAATTTGCTACTGTCCTACAAACCTCTGTACTTGGAGGCCCAACAACGTCTACAAGAAGAAGGTTGCGTAGTAGACATCAAGCTCTTTTCTGGCGCCGTTGCCGGGGATTGAACCCGGGTCACCTGCGTGACAGGCGGGAGGTGAGTGCTTGAAGGTATATCTTTAGATCTTGCAATCGAATCTTTTTGTTTCTTGTTTTAGCACTAGTTTAGTTTATAAAAGAAAACTACAAAAAAATGGAATTGAGTTTGTCTCATATGCTTCATCTTTTTAATATCTTTCGTGAGTGTGATGGAAAGGAAAATTGTGCCAAAGTGTTAGAAGAAGAATGCATTAAAATGTTTGGCACTAAATCTTTGAATGATGAGAATGATTGCAATGTTGTTAGTATGAATTCTTTGAATACCTATGATGCTAATGATATGCAAAGCCACAAGCTTGGGGAAGCTATGTTTGATGAAGATGATATTTTTTGTCCCCCAAGCTTTGATGAGCAAATTCACTATGATGAAAGCATGCCTCCTATCTATGATGATTATTGTGATGACACGTATGCTATAAAGAATAATGATAACCATGAAACTTGTCATCTTGATCTTAATTTTCCATCACATGATACTTATTTTGTTGAGTTTGCTCCCACTACTATCCATGAGAATAAATTTGCTTATGTGGAGAGTAATAAAAATTCTATGCTTGTAGATCATGAAAAGAATGCTTTAGGTGCTGGTTATATTGTTGAATTAATTCATTATGCTACTGAAAATTATTATGAGGGAGGAATATATGCTTGTAGGAATTGCAATAATATCAAGTTTCCTCTCTATGTGCTTAAAGTTTTGAAGTTATGCTTGTTTTGCCTTCCTATGCTAGTTGATTATTGTTCCCATAAGTTGTTTGCTCACAAAATCCCTATGCATAGGAAGTGGGTTAGACTTAAATGTGCTAGTCATATTCTTCATGATGCTCTCTTTATGTTTCAATTCTTATCTTTTTGTGAGCATTATTGAAATCATCATGCCTAGCTAGGGGCGTTAAACGATAGCGCTTGTTGGGAGGCAACCCAATTTTATTTCAGTTTCTTGATTTTTGGTTCTGTTTAGGAACAAATAATCCATATAGCTTCTGTTTAGATGTGGTTTTATGTTTTAATTAGTGTTTGTGCCAAGTAGAACCTTTGGGAAGACTTGGGTGAAGTCTTTATGATCATGCTGTAAAAAACAGAAACTTTAGCGCTCACGAGATTAGCTTCAACTTTTTACTGGAGAGTGCTATTTAGTTGATTCTTTTTGCAGATGATTACTAGACAAATTCCTCAGGTCCACCAATTTATTTTAGAATTTTTTGAGTTTCAGAACTTTGCGTAAGTTACAGATTACTTTAGACTGTTCTGTTTTTGACAGATTCTGTTTTTCGTGTGTTGTTTGCTTATTTTGATGAATCTATGGCTAGTAAAATAGTTTATAAACCATAGAGAAGTTGGAATACAGTAGGTTTAACACCAGTACAAATAAATAATTAGTTAATTACAGTACCATGAAGTGGTGTTTTGTTTTCTTTCGCTAACGGGGCTCACGAGATTTTCTGTTAAGTTTTGTGTTGTGAAGTTTTCAAGTTTTGGGTAAAGATTCGATGGACTATGGAATAAGGAGTGGAAAGAGCCTAAGCCTGGGGATGCCCAAGGCACCCCAAGGTAATATTCAAGGATAACCAAGAGCCTAAGCTTGGGGATGCCCCGGATGGCATCCCCTCTTTCGTCTTCGTTCATCGGTAACTTTACTTGGAGCTATATTTTTATTCACCACATGATATGTGTTTTGCTTGCAGCGTCATTTCATTTTCTTTAGCTTTGCTTGCTGTTTGAAAAAAATACTAAGATCTGAAATTCTTAAAAGATAGAGAGTCTTCACATAGCTACATAATTATTTAACTACTCATTAATCTTCACTTATATCTTTTTGGAGTAGTTTGTCATTTACTCGTGTGCTTCATTTATATCCTATGAGTAAATGGTTGAATGAATTGAATGTCATAAATCTGAAATTATATATGTTTCATATGCTTATCCCATGGGGAATAATACCTTCACATATAAGAAGTAGAGGTGGTAAATTTATTGAAGGTTAGCAAACATTGTATTGGTCACTTGAATGATTCATGAAAGAATATTGAAGGAAGAGAGATTTCACATATAATACTATCTTGGACATCTTCTATGATTGTGATCCCCATTAATTATTTTCAAACCTGAGCAAATTAGTTGAAGTTGGACAAGGAAGACAACATAATGAGTTATGCTTGGGTATATTTGTATAAGTTATATTGTTTTGGATCCTCTAACATGTGGTGCTTGCTATTTAGAATCCTTTGCTAGACAAAATATCTGTACTAAGCGGGAATACTGCTTGTGCATCCAAATTCCTCGAACCAAGTTTCTTCCATGAGTGTCCACCATATCTACCTATATGCGGTATTTACCTGCCGTTCCAAGTAAATTTGCATGTGCCAAACTCTAAACCTTCAAATAATAATTTGTTTTGTATGCCCGAATCGCTCATGTAGCGACTACGGGTTAGCAGTATCTTCCATGCTAGGTGGGTTATTCTCACGATGAGTGGACTCCGCTCATCATTCACGAGAAAATGGCCGGTAACTGGGATGCCCATGTCAGGACCCCGATTCCAAGTCACATCGATCTAGCCGGTAACACCTCATATCACTTTGTGGCCTCACGCACGGTATTCCCACAGGTGTCGCCTTACCATGGCCCGGGACCGTTTGCGCCTTTTGGCTCACGTATATGATAGTGTCGCTAGCATCCATATGACAGAGAACCCGGGCCGACATGACTAGTCGTGAACCCAAAGTGGCGCTAACTTACGGGGACAGGCATACATGAATCAACATCGAGCATGTCGGTCAGCAGCGTGCGAATCCGGGCTGTAGCACTGGGCTAACAGGACTCCGGTGAACCGGGCTGTAGCGGGCTAGGAAGGACTCCGGATGTCACCGCGTGACATTTCCCCGAAGGGACAGACACAGGAACGAAGTGAATCACATGCCGGCCAGTCAAGTGTTCCAGAGCAGTAGTGCTGGGCTAGCAGGACTCCGGTGAACCGGGCTGTAGCGGACTACTATGGCTCATGGAAGCACAAGACTACATTTCCCCATAAGAGAGGCTACCAAGGATAAACAACTAGGTTGTCGGATCCCACACATACCAAGCATTTCAATCATACACACAATATGCTCGATATGTGCAAATACAACGTGGCATCACAACAAGACTCTACGACTCAGAGTATTTATTCATTAGGCTCCGAGGAGCGAGATATTACAAACATGGGTCTCATGACCCAACATTCAGAGCATACAAGCAACAAGCACATGCGGAAGCTTAACTTGTCTGAGTACAGACAACTACAAATGAAAAAGGCTGAGAAGCCTGACTATCTACCAGATCCTGCCGAGGGCACAAGATCGTAGCTGAGGTAACAAGCTAAACGTCGAAGTCCACACGGAACTACTAGCGAGACTGACGTCTCTCTGCAAAACATAAAATAAGCAAACGTGAGTACAAATGTACCCAGCAAGACTTACATCAGGACTATCTACATATGCATCGGTATCAACAAAGGGGGTGGTGGAGTTTAACTGCAGCAAGCCAGCTTTGACTCGGTGGCTATCCTGAACTACGACTGCAAGTAACTCTTTTGAGGTGGCGCACACGAGTCCACATATTCACCATATCAATACACCACTATGGATCCGCTCCCGTCTCCCTACGAGAACGCCATCCATAGCACTCACGCTTATCTTGCGCATTTTAGAGTATCCACTTTCACTTGTCTATGAACTGTTATAGGCAACCCAGAAGTCCTTTACCGCGGACACGGCTATTCGAATAGATGATGTTAACCCTGCAGGGGTGTACTTCGCCACACACGCTCTCGCCACTTACCACCATGTACACGTCGTGTACCTCGGCAACCTTCAAGCGGAAGCCTGGCGAGGGAGTCGGCCACGACCTGACTAACCACACAAGTCTCTAGTCCAGGTTTATCGCCTATTCGGGTTCCATCCGCAAGGAGATCCGGCCGGGGTGTCGCTCACGGCCCCAAACGATGTGTGCAGGGTTCCCAAGCCCACCTCGACGGATGGATCTACGCTTGGTACACCGTGCCACGGTGCCTAGTCTGTCCCAAGCCCACCTGTACCGGGTACCACTTGGTAGACTACTAACACTACCTACAAACACCAGAAACTAGTTGCAACTCCTGGACAGAGATCAAGTTGATTAATAAGTCGAGAGGGGCACTTAAGCATTCCAATGTGTGGTAGTAACTGTTCATGGATCACAAACACAGAACTCAGTTCCTGAGGACGGCTGCAATGAGACAACCCACCATGTACTCCTACATGGCCTCTCACCGCTACCTTTACCAAATCGTGTTCACACACTTAGCTCTCAACAGTAGGACATGTTCACCACATTCCAATTCATCCCCGATGAATCAGACCCGACTCAACTCTAAGCAGTAGCAGGCATGACAACAAGCATGAATGAGTAGGCACATCAGGGCTCAAACAACTCCTACTCATGCTAGTGGGTTTCATCTATTTACTGTGGCAATGACAGGTCATGAAGAGGAAAGGGGGTTCAACTACCGCAACATGTAACAGTTGAATCGTTGTTGTCCTAATGCAGTAAAAGAGAGCAGGAGCGAGAGAGGGGGATTATATCGGAATGAACAAGGGGGTTTTGCTTGCCTGACACTTCCGAAGATAGTATAGCTCTTCATCGGTGTCATCGATCGCATCGTCGAAGCAACGTCTACTGAGAGGGGACAACACCGGCAAACAGAGAAGAAACACGATCAATGCAATGCACAAAATGATGCATGCTATGACATGGCAATATGAATGTGTCTTGAGCTAATGCAACTTAGAACAGATTGGTTTGAGTTCATTTGAACCAAAGATTCAAGCTCAAACTCAAATTATGAATTTATAAAGTGCATTATCATGTTTCACCTAAACAGCAAGGTTAAATTGTTCTAACATGCATGAAACCAGTACCGATGGAAAGATTGGATTTTTCTGATCATTTTTCATATATAACTTGTTTGATTTGGAGCTACGGTTGAATTTCTATGAATTTTAGAAGTTTGCACTATTTTCTGGAATTTCCTGAATTGTTTTAAATACAGAAAATTATTAACTGCGTCATCATTGCATCACTGTGACGTCAGCAGGTCAACTGCGGCTGACCAGTTCAAACCTGACCAGTGGGGTCCACTGGTCAGTCACACAGTGTTGTCTGGGTCACTAACAGGTGGGGTCAGGTCAACAACCACGTCAGCAAGTCAGCGCTGACGTGTGGGGTCGGTCAACAGGTGACGTGGCCAGGTCAAACTGACCTGTGGGTCCTGCGGGGTTAGTTTAGTCTAAACAAAACTAAGCCGTGGTTAATTAGGAAGTGGGGCCCGTCTGTAAGTGGCTCTAGGGTTAATTAGCGATGTCATTAGCTGCTAATGATGGGACCACGTCGACCTTGCCGGAGTTCAGCCGGCGGCGACCACAAAACACGGCAGGGCGCGCCGGATTTGCGCTAGAGGCGTCGGGTCAGCGCGCTGAGGGCACCACGCATAGCCCATGCTCTTGCGCATCCAAAGGACCAAGTGAGAGGTCGCGGGGTCACCGGAATTCATGCCGGCGACGAGCTTTGGCGGCGGTGGTGTTCGGTGGTGCACGGGCGCGTCGCTACGGTGTATCAGTGAGCAAATGGAGGGGATGGGCAGCACCTGCTAGGCACGGGGAGCACTAAGAGCAGCACGGTGAGGCCAAGGGAGCACGGAGGCTATGCGTGCAGCGGCAATGGCGGACGGCGGCTTCGGTGCTCGTGGGGAACGGTGCTACGGCAACCAAACGGGGGCAGGGTTAGGGGGAAATGACCGGGGGCTCACCGCGGTCACAAAGAGCTTCTCGGCGAGCTCGGGGAGGCACGGACGGCGTCGAATCGACGGTGGGGTTGCCGGCGGCCGAAGCTCGAAGACGATGACGATGCAGTCGTTGCAGGGCGTCCGGAGTGGCTTCTTTCGGTGGAGAGGCGTACCGCGAGGTGGCGGAGCTGCTGGGCATCTAGCTAGGCGAGGGGGGCTCGGTGGCCACGGCAACGGCGAGCGGCGTCGACGAGCTCCACTCGGGCAGAGAGGGAGACGAGGGGGAGAATGGCGGGGCGGTTAGAGCGATCCAGACGGCTCTCGCGGGTCTGTTCGCGGCGCCACGCAAGCTAGCAGGCAGGAGGTGGCACGGGCGCGTGTGTGCGCACGGCGAGCACGCGCTCGGCGTCCTTCTGGCGCGGTGGAGACGACGACTGGCGTCGGCCAGCTGGTTTGGGCCATGCTGGGCCAGGCCAGGTAAGCGCCAGGTGAGTTTGCTCTCTCTCTCTCTCTTTTATTTCTGTTTCTGTTTTCTATTTTGGCTATTATGTTTTGATTTAGTTTTGACACTAAACCATTTGTAAAATTCTGAAACTTCCTATGGGCACTAACTGAATTATTACAGAGACCCTCAGAAAGTTTTCAAAATATTTGGAGCTATAAAAATATTTATAGAATTTTAAAGCTCCAATTCAAATACATATTGGATTAATTCAAAGCCCATTTATGTCCTGGAAAAGTGTCCACCATTTTTGGTTTAGGTTTTCATCTTGTTCCATAAATTATGAACATTTTTGAAGGGCATTTTGGATTCATTGAAAATATTTTTAAGTTGAACCTATTGCATTGTTTTGGTGCTAGGGGTTTGAGCAATCCCCATTTCAACTTTCAAATAGATTTAGACATGATGCAACAACCAAGCTAGTCCAGGTGCATAGCAAGGCTAGGGACGTGACAGCCCAGTCCCATGATCAAAAGATCGAAATGAAATCAAAAATAATTGCAAACAAAACTCCCCCGGGTTTGATGTTAGTTGGAGGCACCCGTTGTTTCGGGCAAGCCATGGATTGATGATTGTTGGTGGAGGGGGAGTAAAAATCTTTACCTTTCTGTTTGCGAACCGCCTATAATGTATGTAGTATGGAAGATATTGGGAACTCTTGGTCGTTATGTTGACAATGAAAGCATACCTCTCAAAATTATTTTCATCTCTGTTTTTGCTTCGAGCTCTGGCACCTCTGCAAATCCCTGCTTCCCTCTGTGAAGGGCCTATCTTTTACTTTTATGCAAGAGTCAGTAGTATTCCTTCTCATTCCAACCTACTCTTTAGTTGGCAAGCATCATGTGATGGAAAGATCTAAGCATATATGGCCATTCAAATATATTTGAGCATGAATTGTTACTGTTGACATTACCCTTGAGGTAAAAGGTTGGGAGGCGAAACATTAAGCCACTATCTTTCTCTGTGTTTAATGAATACTATTTGTTCTAAAAATATGCTTTGAGTGGTAGCAATCATGGAAGACTAAATGATAGTTGAGTATGTGAAGTTTGCTGAATCAAAGCTCTGACATAGACTCTTCCTGAAAATAAGATGAATTGCAGTTGTTTGATGACTGAGAACATAGTTTGTTAGTTTTCAAGAAAGTTTATGATCTATACTTTAACATGTGAATGGTTTGTTACTTGATCATGAAAAGTTTTATGATATGAGCTACTGTTATGACATATAATGATGCTAGAAAAGGTGATTGAAATTATCATTGATCAAACTTGTGCACCTGCTAGAATTCACACTTCATAAATTATTTCTTTTATCATTTACCTACTCGAGGACGAGCAGGAATTAAGCTTGGGGATGCTGATACGTCTCCAACATATCTATAATTTATGAAGTATTCATGCTATTATATTATCCATCTTGGATGTTTTATGGGCTTTACTATGCACTTTTATATTATTTTTGGGACTAACCTATTGACCCAGAGCCCAGTGACAGTTCCTGTTTTTTCCCTTGTTTCAGTGTTTCGAAGAGAAGGAATATCAAACAGAGTCGAAACGGAATGAAACCTTCTAGAGAAGTTATTTTTGGAAAGAAAGCAACCCGGGAGACTTGGATTCCACGTCAAGAAAGCAACGAGGAAGGCACGAGGCAGGGGGGCGCGCCCACCCCCCTGGGCGCGCCCTCCACCATCGTGGGCCCCTCGTGGCTCCCCTGACGTATTTCTTCCTCCTATATATATCCATATACCCTAAAACGATCGGGGAACAGAATAGATCGGGAGTTCCGCCGCCGCAAGCCTCTGTAGCCACCAAAAACCAATCGGGACCCTGTTCCGGTACCCTGCCGGAGGGGGGAACCCTCACCGGTGTCCATCTTCATCATCCCGGCGCTCTCCATGACGAGGAGGGAGTAGTTCACCCTCGGGGCTGAGGGTATGTACCAGTAGCTATGTGTTTGATCTCTCTCTCTCTCGTGTTCTTGAGGTGATACGATCTTGATGTATCGCGAGCTTTGCTATTATAGTTGGATATTATGATGTTTCTCCCCCTCTACTCTCTTGTAATGGGTTGAGTTTTCCCTTTGAAGTAATCTTATCGGATTGAGTCTTTAATGATTTGAGAACACTTGATGTATGTCTTGCGTGGGATAACCGTGGTGACAATGGGTTATTCTATTGATTCACTTGATGTATGCTTTGGTGATCAACTTGCGGGTTCCGCCCATGAACCTATGCATAGGGGTTGGCACACGTTTTCGTCTTGACTCTCCGGTAGAAACTTTGGGGCACTCTTTGAGGTTCTATGTGTTGGTTGAATAGATGAATCTGAGATTGTGTGATGCATATCGTATAATCATACCCACGGATACTTGAGGTGACATTGGAGTATCTAGGTGACATTAGGGTTTTGGTTGATTTGTGTCTTAAGGTGTTATTCTAGTACGAACTCTAGGGCTGTTTGTGACACTTATAAGAATAACCCAACGGATTGATTGGAAAGAATAACTTTGAGGTGGTTTCGTACCCTACCATAATCTCTTCGTTTGTTCTCCGCTATTAGTGACTTTGGAGTGACTCTTTGTTGCATGTTGAGGGATAGTTATATGATCCAATTATGTTATTATTGTTGAGAGAACTTGCACTAGTGAAAGTATGAACCCTAGGCCTTGTTTCCTAGCATTGCAATACCGTTTGTGCTCACTTTTATCTTTAGTTACCTTGCTGTTTTTATATTTTCATATTACAAAAACCTATATCTACCATCCATATTGCACTTGTATCACCATCTCTTCGCCGAACTAGTGCACCTATACAATTTACCATTGTATTGGGTGTGTTGGGGACACAAGAGACTCTTTGTTATTTGGTTGCAGGGTTGCTTGAGAGAGACCATCTTCATCCTACGCCTCCCACGGATTGATAAACCTTAGGTCATCCACTTGAGGGAAATTTGCTACTGTCCTACAAACCTCTGCACTTGGAGGCCCAACAACGTCTACAAGAAGAAGGTTGCATAGTAGACATCAAGCTCTTTTCTAAGGTCTTGATAACCCACAAGTATAGGGGATCAATTGTAGCCTCTTTCGATAAGTAAGAGTGTCGAACCCAACGAGGAGCTAAAGGTAGAACAAATATTCCCTCAAGTTCTATCGACCACCGATACAACTCTACGCACACTTGACGTTTGCTTTACCTAGAACAAGTAAGAAACTAGAAGTACTTTGTAGGTGTTTTTGGATAGGTTTGCAAGATAATAAAGAGCGAGTAAATAAAAGCTAGGGGCTGTTTAGATGAAGACACAACTAAATTAGTTTTAGTAGAGAGCTTTTTGTTACGAGAAAGTTATTTGTCCCTAGGCAATCGATAACTAGACCGGTAATCATTATTGCAATTTTATTTGAGGGAGAGGCATAAGCTAACATACTTTCTCTACTTGGATCATATGCACTTATGATTGGAACTCTAGCAAGCATCCGCAACTACTAAAGATCATTAAGGTAAAACCCAACCAGAGCATTAAAGCATCAAGTCCTCTTTATCCCATACGCAAACAACCTACTTACTCGGGTCTGTGCTTCTGTCACTCACGCCACCCACCATAAGCAAATCATGAACATATTGCAAACCCTACAGCGGGAATCCCTCACGCTTGCGCGACACGGAGAGCACCATAGGACAGCACCAATAAGAAAACATGCAACTCAAACCAATCTTGATCATCAAATAGCCCATAGGACAAAACGGATCTACTCAAACATCATAGGATAGCCATACATCATTGGGAAATAATATATAGCGTTGAGCACCATGTTTAAGTAGAGATTACAGCGGGTAAGAGAGAGGTTACACCGCTGCATAGAGGGGGGAAGAGTTGGTGATGATGGCGGTGAAGTTGTTGGTGAAGATTGCGGTGATGATGATGGCCCCCGGTGGCACTCCAGCACCACCGGAAGCGAGGGGGAGAGAGCCCCCCTCCTTCTTCTTCTTCCTTGACCTCCTCCCTAGATGGGAGAAGGGTTTCCCCTCTGGTCCTTGGCCTCCATGGCGTGGGAGGGGCGAGAGCCCCTCCGAGATTGGATCTGTCTCTCTGTCTCTCTCTGCTTATGCGCTCTCGTCTGCTGCCATTTCACTGCTTCGTGTATATATGGAGATCCGTAACTCCGATTGGACTGAAACCTTCACCGTGATTTTTTACCAAAAATTAGCTTTCTTGCGGCCGAAGAAGGGCATCAACCGCCTTACAGGTGGCCCACGAGGGTCAGGGGCGCGCCCAGGGGGGCAGACGCGCCCCCTGCCTTGTGGCCACCTCGGGCACCGTCTCGCGTGGATTTTTCTTCCGGAATTTTCCAAATATTCCAAAAATAATCTCCGTCCGTTTTTATCCCGTTTGGATTCTGTTTGATATAGATATTCTGCGAAACATAAAACATGCAACAAACAGGAACTGGCACTGGGCACTGGATCAATATGTTAGTCCCAAAAATAGTATAAAAAGTTGCCAAAAGTATATGGAAGTTGTATAATATTGGCATGGAACAATCAAAAATTATAGATACGATGGAGACGTATCAATCGGGACCCACCCGGTCGAAGCGTACGTAGCATTGTCATTCTGGTCGCGAGCGTGTACGTACATACTGGTCGATCGGTCTGTCTGTAGGCTGCAGCGATGAACCGTGGCCGTGTAAGGAAGGGCACGTGTGGTAGTAGAGGCGCGCACGTGTGGTAGTAGAGGCGCGCACGTAGCATGTACACGTACGTACATCGGCCAGGGTGCAGGAAAGAAAATACGGCCATGTACATACATACAGGCGGGGTCTCGAATGCCTACTCGCGCATACGTACGGCCAGGGCTCGTGTACATGGCTGGGTCGGAATGAAGAAACTGCGTCGTCGTCATGTTCATGGGGAGCAAACCGGCTGGATCGGAACGGAATGCGTCATCGTGTTCATCGGGAGCCAACCGGCTTGGACGGAATAGCCGATGGAAACGAGGCCTGGCGTACCGCAGAACGGAGGAAACGGCCTTGTGTTCGACCGGCCACGGTGGAAACGGGATCCTGTTCATCGGGAGGGGTCTGGTGTACCGCAAAATGTAGGAAACAGACCTCCTATGGTGGAAATGGGGTCCTATTGATCGGGAGGGCTGTGGCGTACCGCAAAACGGAGGAAACGGACTTGTGTTGGAGTGCTACGGTCGAAACGGGGGTCCTGTTCATCGGGAGGGGTGCGGCGTACCGCAAAGCGGGACTCCACGGGATACTATTCAAATCCACCGTCGACTGCCTCCACGGGCTACTGTTCATCCACCGTCGACCTCCTCCAGCCTCCACCTGCGACTGTTCATCCACGAGCTCCTGTTCATCCAGCCTCCACCGCGCGCTCCTCCACCGGCTACTATTCAACCAGCCCTCTCCATGGGGTCCTGTTCAACCACCCCTCCATGGGCTACTGTTCATCCAGCCCTCCACCGGCTACTGTTCAACCAGCCCTCCACCGGCTACTGCTCAACCAGGCCTCCACGGGGTCCTGTTCATCCAGCCCTCCACGGGGTCCTGTTCATCCATCAGCTCGATTGATCGGGGTACTGTTCATCCAGCGGCAACGGCCTCTACTACCACGGGGTCCTGTTCATCCAACCCCCCATCGGGAACTGTTCATCCAAACCCCCTCAACAACGCTCACTGTTCATCCAGAGGCAGCATTGATCGGCTTCAATTAGCAGCAGTAGCGAAGGAATCACACTCGGGTTCAGTTAACAGCAAGGGATCGATCGATCGCTCGGGTTCAGTAACGCATAGCCTGCAGTGCAATCGCTCGAGTTCAGTTAGAGCCCAATGCCTCGCTCGGGTTCAGTTAGAGCCCAACGCCTCGCACACACGTGCGTACGTACGAGAGAAACGCGCATCGCTCGGCCCCGACCACCCACCGTAACCGGGAACTCCCCGATATTTTCCTCGCCCTCGCTTCTACCACGGTTTTTTCCGTCATGGACAGCCCAAAGAATGTCATGCAACTGCATCTCCAGCCCGCCCAGGATGAAAAGCCCATTTTCTGTCATGATTTTTTTGTCATAGAAGTAGGACCCCACCACATCTATGATGATACCGGGTTTTGTCACAATTATCGTCATAGAAGTGTCATAAGTATGCCAGAAAAAAAATCGTTCGACCCAAAATGTCACGGATGTGTCTTTTTTTTGTAGTGCCCTTTAGTGGTTTTGGAGTATTGAAGACAAATAAGTTGAGGGACTAATGTGTTTGTGAGTGTACACAGGAGATATAGTCCCTGAAGATTTGGTTTAACACAAGGAAGACGAACCCTAAAAATGGATTTCCTCAAGTGAAGAATTTGGTGATGAAATTGTTATGGCCTTTGAAGAAATTGATGTGAAGACTTGAAGCTTGAAGACTTTTGTTTTCGTAGTTTCTTTCTTATTTTGAGTCATAGGAAAAACCATACTATTAAAGGGGGTCTAGGTGAATCATAGTTCACATTTCCAAAGTGATGCTCAAACCTATACCTACATAATCCGCTTCGAGTGAAGCCTTTGGAAATCTCTGGGACAGCTGTCGAATTTGCTAGCGATAGTGACAAAGTTCATCTGGTCGCTGACGAATTTGGTCAGGCTGAGGAGTTAGGATTTTGCCAGTGCGATCTTCCTATCGTGAGGAATGAGTGCCCTGACGAATTTGAGAGTTCAAATTCTGACCATTGCTGCACCGCGGGCCAGCTATCGAGTGGATCCTTATCGTGACAACGGTCATATCAGAGAAGGGCATTTATGAAAATTCGTGTCAGGTTGCCCTCCCCCACAACCACTTGTTCGTTGGCTGCTCAGAGAGAACTTGACACTTGTCATTTGAGAGCAACCCAACCTCTTACAACTTTGAGAGGATCCTAAGTGAGGAAAAAGCCACTAGAGCCAAAGTGATTGAGCATCACTGAAGAGTTTGATCTGTGTGATCTGATGCATGTTACCTTTGAGGACTGTCATTCTTCCAAACAGTTAGGCGTCATGTTCTGAGCACCCAAGAGTCATTGTGGTGTGCCGGTGAACAAGCCTGTGAAGGTTTTGGAAGTCTACCTTGAAGACTTACCACGAGTGATTGGGAAAGGTCTAAGTGACCTTAGCTCAAGAGGAATATGGTGAGGACTATGTGTCCTCTGAGTTCATCTCAGCCGCCTCAACCAGACGTATAGTTGATACAACAACTGGAATTGGTCTACCAAATCGCTGTGTCTTCATCAAGCCTACCTTATTTCAAATTCCTCAACCCTTACCTTTAAGTTATTCGCTGCTAAAGAATCTATGATCAATATTCTGATGAACTTGAACTGAATACTTTCATCATGCTATTTTTCATTTCTTCAGTTCATCTTCCTCATGCTTCTATGCTTGTATGATTGCATGTTCTTCACCTATATGTATATTTTATGCATGCTTTCTGTTTCTGTGGTGATTTAGTTTCCTCGTGTTTCTATTTTCTTCACTCTAATCTTCGTCCAATTCATTAGAGTTTGATGAATTTCTAAAAATCTCCCATTCACCCCCTCTAGGAGTAAACCTGCGCTTTCAATTGGTATAAGCGCAAGGTTCTCCCTAGTTCTTTGTGATTTTGGTTTAACCACCTAGAGTTTTAGTTATGTCGACGGAAGGTATGATCAAGGTATCCGCTGCGTGCCCCATATTCGATGGCACAGACTACCGGAAGAACAAGATGCGCATGCACCTTGAGGCGATTGACAAGATCTCTGGTTCATCATTGAGAACGGCATCCCCACTATAGGCCCTTGCATCAATGCTGCAGATGTGAAGAGATTCAAGCAACTCGACTCTCAAGCTAAGAACATCATATGTGGACATCTCAACAAAGGACAGTATGGCAGAGTGAGTGTACTAGAAACATCAAAGCTTATCTGGGATAGGCTTTCCATGGTCAATGAGGGAGTTTCCACTGAACGTGACAATCGAGTTGATGTGCTTCGCAATCTCTTCAACCGCTTCAAGAGGCTCGACAATGAAAATGTTCAGCAAACCTTCGATTGCCTCACTAATATCTCCAATGAGCTATAGGCTCTCGGCGCTGTTGATATTATTGACCACGAGGTGGTGAAGAAATTGCTAAGGTCTCTTGACAGCTCCTTTGACACCTTTGCCCTGATGATTCAAGAGCATCCTAATTACAAGTCCCTTGATCCCACTAATATTCTTAAGAGGCTCAATACTCATGAATTTCAGCAAGCTGAGAAGAGAGATATGTATGGTCCCATCTATGGACAATCCCGCGCTCTGAAGGCAAAAGCTAAAGCCAAGGCAATTTCTTCATCTGAAGAAGAAGAGTCTGAATGTAGTATTGATAGCGCTGAGGAAATTGATAGAGAACTGGCCATGCTTGTAAGGAAGTTCCAGAAGTTTTCCAAGAGGAATCGCTTTGGAAAGTCTTCAAAGTATGACTCGAAGAACACTAAGAAGCTTCTGCTCAAGACTAAAACAAGAGAACTTGTCACAAATGCAAGAAGCCAGGCCATTACATCGCTAACTTCCCTCTCTGGCAGAAGTGCTCGAAGAAGAAAAAGTCTAGCAAGGATGATGGCTCTGATGATAAAAGGAAGAAGTCCTCAAAGTCTTCATCAAAATCATCATCACGGAAGAAAAGCACCTCCGGTGGATCTCGTGCTTTCATCGGGAAGGAAATGGATTCTGAGGAAGAATTTGATTAAGAGGAAGCTGAGGAATCTGAGGAGGAGTCCGACTCTGGGGTGGCTAACTTGGCCCTCATTACTGAGTTTGTCAACAAGTCCATCTTCGACCATGAAGAAGATGGTGACTCCACCAACCCTGAGGACTGCACTGATGACTACACTCCCACCTATTGCTTCATGGCAAGAGGTGCCGAGGTAACCTCATGAGAAGCTTACTTCAATACTTCAAGTGATGATGACTCTGAATGTGAAGCAAAACTTAGCTATAAGAAACTGGCTAAAATTGCAAGTGAACAACAAACTGCTATGGAAAAGATGCAAAAGTTGCTAGACAAAAGTGATGATCTGTTAGATGAGGAAATGGATCGTAGTCAAGCTTTGGCTGAAGACCTCAGACATCTTAAGTCATAGTATCACGAACTTGAAAGTCGTCATGTGGCCCTTGCTACTTCTTGAGCTTGCGTTGGTTTTCCCTTGAAGAGGAAAGGGTGATGCAACAAAGTAGAGATAAGTATTTTCCTCAGTTTGAGAACCAAGGTATCAATCCAGTAGGAGGTACGAGCAAGTCTCCAGTCTGCACCTGCACAAACAATCAAAAACTTGCACCCAACGTGATAAAGGGGTTGTCAATCTCTTCAGGGTCACTTGCAAGGATGAGATCTGATAGAGATAGAAAGAAAAGATTACTAAAACATAAAACAAAGTAAAATAAATAAATTGCAGCAAGATATTTTTTGGTTTTTTGGTTTATAGATCTGAAAAGACATGATGGAAAATAGACCCGAGGGCCATAGGTTTCACTAGAGGCTTCTCTCTTGAAAGAAAACATATGGTGGGTGAACAAATTACTGTCGAGCAATTGATAGAAAAACGCAAAGTTATGACGATATTGAAGGCAATGATTATGAATATAGGCATCACGTCTGTGTCAAGTAGACCGAAATGATCCTGCATCTACTACTATTACTCCACACATCGATCGTTGTCCAGCATGCATCTACTACTATTAAGATGACATGATGTAGAGGGATAAACTCAAGCAATATGATGAAAACCCCATCTTTTTACCCTTGATGGCAACAATACAATACGTGCCACCTCGCTGACGTCGAGCGAAGAGGCTGCGGTAAAGCTCTTTTGGGCCATTCGCTCCTTGAGCTCCCCGGGAAGTGTAGCCGGGCTTAGGCTGCGATGCTCTGGAGTGGGGGAGGGGTGGGGATGGGGATCTCTGGAAAAGGGGGCGTTTCGCATGCGTCATCTAAGAAACTCAGGGCGGCGAGGTATGTATATCGGTGGGTAAACTGCACGGGCAGAACGGCAGAGGTTGACGATGGAGGCGGCGGTGGCGATGACCTAGCTAGGTTTGGAGTGAGGGAGGGGTGGTGTGTATATGTGTGAGCGAGGGATTTGGGGTGAGTGAAGGATTTGGGGGGTGTGTGTGTGGAGGGGGTCCAAGGTGGTGTTTGAGGAAATGCCGCGGGTACTGAAAATTTTACTAGGTGGGAGTAAAATGGCGGGGCTACCGAAAATTTGGATCAAAGGATTGAAGCAAAGCAGGGTGGGAGTAAAATGGCAGGGCTACTGAAAATTTGGATCTACTGATTGAAGCAGAGCGGGAGTAGCAGACATCGCACACGGTCCAGACATACTAATCGTGTGCTATCAAACAGAAAAACCATCTATGCAGACACGGGTAGATATTTTTGAGATTGCGAGGGAGTAGATATTTTCGAGAGAGGGAGGGAAGCCTCGTGGATCCCAATCGACTGTGATCATGTGGGTGACAGAGGCAAGGGCACGACACACGGGTAGTCGTAGGGAACCGTGTCTGTTTCGTACCCGATCGCAGACGGTTGCTGCGTCTGACTCGTCTGTTGTTTATAAATTTGGCCAAAAAATGCGAGAAAGGGTCAGAACACGAACACACTTGCATGTGGACCAAATATATGTATGAAAAGGGTGGTTTGATGTTCAAATACCCAATGCACAACTCTGATGTGGCACCTTTCGCACAAAGCACACGTTATTATTGCTAGCCCCCCCCCCCAAACACACACACTTCGTGTTGCTGGGAGGGGAATCCTAGCTATGAATGCATGCCCCCAAATAGCTAGGTCTGACATCTCACCGTACCATAACACAAAACTGAAAGGAGTACATCAACCCCCTCTCCCCCTTTGCTTCCAATCAAATGTGGACCGTGTGCGGGCCCACAGATGTGTTCCTTTGGCGTTACCAAATCACAAATTTGATGTGGCACATGTGCATCACAAATTAACCGGGCATTCCCGACCCCACGGAGGTTCACCTAGTACGAAGTAGTACTGTGCCCCCCCCACACACACTTTGAGTCGGTTGGAGGGGTCGGGCATCTCACCAAGGCATATTGTAAAGACTGACCAAGAAGAATCACCACCTTGGTTGTATAACCTCTCTTGTTTGTTAGGTCAAAGTCAAGCATTGACGTTCCACACGCGGCCCCACAAAATAGGCTAGTTTGTCGCCTATAACCACGCGAGGGAGTGCCTGAAGACAACCACTGCGTGCATGTGGCCCAAACATATGTATGAAGTGTCATGTGGTGTTTGAATATACCCAATGCACAACTTTGATGTGGCCGCGTGCTTTTGGAACCGAAAAGTCCCCACACAAAGTGAGGGTTCACGACACATAGTATAGTATATATATATAGGGATTCATGTGTATGCAAGCCCTCGAACTTAGGTCTCGAATCTCACCATGATCGATGTACGACTATACGGTAACGCAAACCAAGAGAAGAAGAATCCACCCTGGTAACCTCTCTCGCGTTGTTGGTCGAAGTGATGGACGTCCACGCGGGCCCACGAATATATAGGTCGTCGATGATAACCAAGCAAGGGAGAGTGTCCAAAGACAACCACTGCATGTATATATGTGCCCCAAGCATATGTATGGACATGCGCGATGCGTGCATATATGTTTGAATATCAAAAGCACAACATATTGATGTGGCGCATGCATGCATCGAAAAACGCACATTCCCCACACAGATC